>NC_142802.1:66250795-66488295 GCF_049724085.1 Artemia sp. Qi Xiang Cuo | reverse complement strand
AAAAATCGAGGCTCAATATGCGTATTGATTTTAGATAATTCTAATTCAATTAAATATCTTAGAATTTTCACGCAATAGTATTTTGGACTTCTTTTGGCTAGAATTGTTGTTATGCACCACAAAATATAAGAAAATACTGCACTGCTTTGGGTAGTCTTTTTAACTAAAATAAATGTTTATGTTAACCGTTATTCTTTAAGGCATACCTGCACCTTTAGAAAAGAATGTGCCACTATATGTCATTACTGTCCCCGAAACTTGAGGATCAATATGCATATAATTTTTCGAATCAATAACTATCTATTTTGTCCCTTATTTCTTCAGTTGTTCGTTAGTATCCTGCAATGGCACTCAAGCATTTTTGGATTTTGTGCAAATCGCGGATATTGGCGAATAACCTAACAACTTTATGGTTGTTAGGTATTTGATTTAATTCTTATAACTTTATCTGTTATTGAATTTTATTTATCTTTTAATTTTTATGCTAGTTTTTGCATTGGTTTTTAATTGGTTTTGTCAACAGTCCGCGTTTCTTTTTTGTTTTTCTCTTCGGCATTTTCCTTGTTTATTCTTTTTGTTCATGCTGAAGAAAAGAGGTGTTGTTGTTCTCTCGAAATATTTGCTTTGTTAGTTTCTTCAGGTATTTTTGTTTAGCCTTTAATAACCCTGTTTTTGATTGTTTCTTTCTTAATATTACAACTATCTCAGAATTTTTATTTTATCTTCAAGAAAGCTGTTTTATGTTGATTTTTTCTTCGTGAAACACGCTGTATATGGATTATTTTCTTCATGAAACTAGTTGCATGTAGATTTGTTGTTCATGAAACACGTTGTATAATGATCATTTCTTCGTGATACCTGTTGCATGTTAATCTTTTTCTCCTGAAACTTGCTGTATTTTTAGTTTTTCCTCGTGAAACTTGTACACACGTAAGATGTCACATCATACTTTTTGAGATTTCATTTTTCTTTCAACACGTTTTTTCTCAGGGATCCTTTATATTCTAACGATTTTTGCCCCAGTTAGGATTCGCAAGGACCATTTCCATGCAATGGAACTGTTCCCTAGGCACCTGGGATATGAACACCTTTCTACCATTATGATTCAGGAAATTTATTCTATGAAATAACCGATTCCGCACAAGGAGAATCCCCTGTTCACGCATACTAGAATGAGTAAATTGTTCGCATGTTTCCAACCATTTCCACATGAAAGTACAAGCGTCCCAATCCTATTGATTTTTGCTCCTCTCACTAGATAAACCTGTATATTACAATTTCATCAAACAAATCGTGGTAACGAACTGTATAGTAAGAGCGACTCGTCTCAATAGTAACCGAAACTCTAAAAAACAGAATTTGGATACCAATAGATACATCAAAAGAATGGAATTCTTATGCTGATACTAAATATGTAAATTTCATCAATTTTAGTCTTACTCATCAAAAGTGACGAGCCTGAAAATATTTGCCTTTTTTTCGAAAAAAGGGAAAAATATCCCCTAAAAATCACAGAATCTTAATGAAAATCACACCATCAGATTTAGCGTATCAGAAAAACATAGGGTAGAGGTTTCAAGCTCCTATCTGCAAAAATGCAGAATTTTGTATTTTTTGCCAGAAGAAAATCACGTATGTGTGTTTATTTGTTTTTTTCACCAGGGATGGTTGTATCGACCTAGGGGTCCTAGAATGTTGCAAGAGGGCTCATTCAAACGAAAATTAAAAGTTCTAGTTGCTTTTTTAATCAAAAAGTATTTTTTTTAAATCACTTTTTACAAGAAACTGCATTTTTAATGTCTTTTCATACTGCCGTCTTTTCAAAGATATTTGGTTTCTGAAGCAATCAAACTGTTCGTGGTAACGAGTTATATAGTAAGAGTGACTCATCTCAATACTACCCGAAACTCTAAAAAACGAAATTGTGATACCAATAGATACATCAAAAGAATTGGATTTTTACGATGATTTTAAATATTTATGTTCCAGCCAGTTTAGCCTTAGCCATCAAAAGTTACGATCCTGAGAAAATTTGACTTATTTTTGAAATAAGAGGAAACACAAAAATTTGGTTTGTTCTCAGTTCAGGTTCACTAAGGTTATTATGTAAACTGCAAAATATTTATTATTTAAATCTTTTAATTCAAACTAGAAAAATACATTAAAATATTAAAATTAGTTTTATTTATTGTTAGGTTCTAACTACCCGACTCCCCGACTTAATGTGCATTTCCATACACAAACATTCAATTTTTTTTCCGGGTTGCAGCGGTAGCTAGCAATCCGGGTTGCAGCGGTAGCTAGCAACCTAGTAAGAGACGATCACGTCCAATGTTAAGAAATAAAAAAACCCATAGCTCCTAAAAAAGCAGTCAGATCAAAACAAAAATTACGCCATTAGAACCGCCTTGTCCGAAACCCCTATATAGTAAACTTTCTGTCATTTGGCTTGAATAACAAAGAAAATATATTGGCTTGAAAATCAAGAAAATTGACTTTAACCACGTTATTCACCACAAATGGCTTATTTTTTTTTCTCTTTTTTTTTCTTTTCCACAGATAGCTTGGCACTGGAACATCGTAGAGAGTGGTTCAATAGCTCATTTTAAAGGAAATTAATTGGGTTAAAAATTCATAGTAACTAAAATAAGTTATTTCTAAAAGAGAATAAATTTTTCCACCAAAAACTGCATTTTTGATGTCTTTTCATGCTGCAGGCTTTTCAAAGATATCCGGGCTGCAGCGGTAGCTAGCAACCTAGTAAGAGACGATCACGTCCAATGTTAAGAAATAAAAAAAACCCATAGCTCCTAAAAAAGGTTACATAATGGATCGATATAGTTCATTATAAATGGTGTTAGTGAAGATGATCTCATGCAGTAATCATTATTTGAAGTTTTGTTTAGACTTTAAATTGAAAAATGTGGAAAATTGCCCACGGCAAGAATTGGAACAGCAACCTTCAGAGGTTATAAATAAGGAACGAATGGTAGCTCATTGTAACTGAAACATTGAATAATAGTAGTAGCCTTAGCTTTATCTGGGTTGAAGCGGTAGCTAGCAACCTAGTATTAAAGAATGAACTCTAGCCTGTACTAATTGAAATGTTTAATACTTTACATAAAAGATAGACACAGTTCATTATAAATGGGGATACTTATAAGTATTCCCGTCATTATAGAGATCTCTTTTCCTTTTATTTACTCCGTAGGTAGCGGGGCATTGGGACATTAGAGGGAGCTGTTTAATGGCTAGTTTTAAAGGAAATTGACGTATTTAAAACATTTTGTAATTGACAAAAATAATTTTTAATATAGAATCAATATGCTACGAATTAAGTGTATTTTCATGCACAAAACTAATGAATGACGTCATAATCTTAGGTTGTAACCGTATATGGCGTAAATGTAAATGCAATATTATGATGTTAGGTATGATGAAATCAGTATATTTTAACATATTTTCAGTTCAGAATTGCTAAATTTATTATGCAAACTGCAAAAATATCTATGGTTTCTGAGCATCCGGGTTGCAGCTGTAGCCAGCAACCTAGTAAGAGATGGTCAAGTCCAATACAAAGAAATATAATAACCCTTAACTCCTAAAAATAGAGTCAGGTCAAAACAAGAAGTACACTTTACACGATGAAGTAACAACGATTTCCACTAAGGTTTCGCTCTTTCCGCAATTCAATGTCTTTTCATACTGCAGTCTATTCAAAGATATTTGATTATTAAAGTAGGTCCGAGTTCATACAACAATTTCTACTATGCTTCAAACTTTTGGTTTTCTTTTTTAGGGTTTTAGAATTGTTGTAATCCCTTGTTACAATATATACAAATATTTTTGCAATTACCATTTTTTTGTGCCCTTTTTACATTAAGGAACGAACTGTAGCCCATAGTAACTGAAGTAATTAAAGGAATCATATAGATGATTATTTTAATTATATCCGCAAAAAGAATCCATATATAGAAGCCTTCCGCGTGCCGAGATGTATATTGTCTTTGAATAGACTGCAGTATGAAAAGAAACTTAATTGCGTAAAGAGCAAACAAACTGGTAATTGCAAAAATGTTTGTATACATTTTAACAGGGATTATAACAATTCAAAAACCTTAAAAAATAAAACCAATTTTTGAAGCTTAGTAGAAATCATTGCTAGAAATTGGACTTGCTTTAATAATCAAATATCTTTGAATAGATGCTGTACGAAAAAAACTTTTAATTGCGTAAAGAGCAAAATACTGATAGTTGCAAAACATGTGTAGATATTTCAACAAGGGATTACAACAATTCAAAAATCTTGAAAATTAAAACCAAAATTTTGAAGTTTAGTAGAAATTGCTGTTAGAAATCAGATAGGCTGTAATTATCAAATATCTTTGAATAGTTTGCAGTATGAACCACCATTTAATTGAGTAAAGAGCAAAAAATGGTAATTGCAAAAATTTTTGTATATATTTTAACAAGGGATTACAACAATTCAAAACCATAAGAAATAAAACCAAAATTTTGAATCTTAGTAGATATCGTTGTTAGAAATTGGACTTACTTTAATAATCAGTATCTTTGAAAAGATAGAGCAATGAAAGACATTAAATTGCGTAAGAAGGAAAAAACTGGAAATTAGAAAAATATTTGTATATATTTTGACAAAGGATTTCAACAATTTCAAAACCTTAAAATAGAAAACCAAACGTTAGAAGCTTAGTGGAAATCGTTTTAAGAAACCTAATTTGCTCTAATAATCAAATATTTTTGAATAGACTGCAATATGAAAAGACATTGAGTTGCTGAAAGAGCAAAAAACGGTTAGTTGAAAAATATTTGTATAAATTTTAACAAGGGATTATAACAATTCAAAAAACATTAAAAAATAAAAGAAAAGTTTGAAGATTAGTAGAAATCGTGGTTAGAAAAGTCGACTTGCTGTAATAATCAAATATCTTTAAACAGGCCTTAGCAAGAAAAGAGATTTAGTTGCGTAAAGAGCAAATAAACTGGTAATTGCAAAAACATTTGTATATATTTTTACAAGGGATTACAACAATTCAAAAACCTTAAACAATAATTCATTATAAATGGGGACTATGTAAGTTTCATCGGACATAGCTCAAACCTAGTCCAGAATGCAGTGGTAGCTAGCAACCTAGTAAGAGACGATCACGCCCCATAGTAAAAACTAAAATAATTCTTAAATTCTAAAAATAAAATCAGATCAAAACAAGTAGTATACTATTAGAACTGCTTTGTCAGAAACCCCTATACAGGAAAGCTACCTTCCTTGGCTTGAGAAAAATGATTGAAAATCAAGAGCGTATATTGGGTTGAAAATCCTATTGGCTTTAAATATATTGGCAAAGAAAATATGATTGATTTCAAAATCAAAAAAAGTGGCTGAAACCACGATATTTTGCATAGAAGGTATTTTTTTTTTTGTTTAATATATAATGACATTGATTCCACGCAGTTTCAGTGTTTTTTTAAGCATTAATGTCAGAATAAAAAAACTAGCTTGGATTTCCCCTTATTTTTGTAAGTAAGAAAATATTACAAATAATATAGGTATTGCTCGTAAGTAAGAAAATGATATAAACAATTATTGAAAAAAGAAAGTTTGCGTAAACATATTTATTAATAATAAAATAAGGTAGAAAAAACGAATTAAACAAATTAGTAGAGCTTGCTTTTGCTGCCAGGATGAGAAATTTTAAATTGATAAAACTACGCCCAACGTGCGACTCGAACCCACGACCCTGAGATTAAGAGTCTCACGCTTTACCGAACGAGCTAGCCGGCCTTATACATAGTTACTGAATAAATAATAAATGATTATCATTTATTTCAAGTAACTTACGAACAAAGGAAAATCATGTACAAACTCATCAAAAAAGAGAAAAAAGACAAAATAGAAGATATGAGAAGCTGAATTTTGAGCTCGTATTTCCTCTTGTTTTTTTAAGCAATAAAATATTACAAGTAATAGAGGTAGTGCTCGTGAATAAAAAAATGATATAAACAATTATTGAAAAAGGAAATCTTAAGTAAACATATTATGCATAAAATAAGGCAGGAAAAAAACGACTTAAATAAATCGAGCTTGCTTTTGCAGACAGGATGAGAAATTTTCAATTAATAAAATAACGCCCAGGGTTGGACTCGAAACCACGACTCTGAGATTAAAAGCCTTAAGCTCTACCGAATGAGCTAGACGGGCTTATCTGAATAAATAATATATGATTATCATTAATTTTTAAGTAATTCACAAACAAAAAAATCATCAACAAATTCATCAACAAAAAAAGAAGATATGAGAAGCTGAATTTTGAGCTCGGATTTTCTTTTATGCTTTTATGTAAGATGATAAAGTAAATAATGAACAGTAAAGCCCATAAAGAGACTAAAACTTTGTAATAAAACCTTAGTTTCCAAGAAGCCATCAGCATCCATTTTGAAATATATTAAAAATTTTGCCCCGGGTAAGGATCAAACTCATGACCTTTGGATTAAGGGACCTACCCTCTACTCACTGAGGTACCGAAGCTTGTGTGTTATGAAAGATTACACACTTTGAAACAATATAAAAAAAGAGTTATATTAAAGGACAAACTCGAACTCTATTAAAGGACGAGTTATATTAAAGGAAGGCCTGGGTTGCAGCGGTAGCTAGCCTGGTGTGCATTATGTTAATTGACGATCATTAGAAGAGCAAACCATTGCAAATATTGGACTTAATTAGCTGCCTGAGTCTTTGTGGTTTGTCTCTTACTATTTCAAAGAAGAAAAAGCCTTCTTTTCAAAAGCCTTCTTTGAAAGGGGCTGTCCCCTCCTCAACGCCGCACTCTTTACGCTAAAGTTTTTTATTGTTTTAAAAAATAAAGTTGTGAGACAGGGTCAAACTTTAGCGTAAAGAGCGAGGCGTTGAGGAGGGGACAGCCCCTTTCATGTACGGAATAACTTCTGTTCGTTTTAAGTTTTAATGTCGCTCCTTACTTTCAGTTTAAAAAACTTGTTTTTTTTATTTAATTTTTGATCGTTTTTTAGTTAATGCAGATTTTATTTTGGCTCACCGTCATTGAATAAGTAAACAAAATTTGCATAAAAATTTTGGTGTTAAATTTTTCATTGCATTAATGAAATATATTGAAGTTTTATCCTTCGTCAATAAATCTAAAGGATTAACGTTACTGTAAATAAAAACTTTATCATTAAAAACAAATTTACAAGCATTATTAAACACAGAAAAAGCAGTTAAAACACAACAAGCGAAAAAAAACAAAACGTTAAAAACATGCAAAGGATAAAATATAAGTAAAAACAACCATGAATTAAAGAAAGATGGGAAACCCTGCATCCAGTTCTAGAGGGAACATTGATATTAAAGGTAAATTAGGCCCTATTTAGAGCTACTTCTGAGAGCTTTTAATGAAAATACCAGGTTTCATTGACTTGCCCCAAAGACAATTTCACACCACCGTGACAATACGTGGCTAACCCACCCTAGAAAGTAATTCCAGGGGGGAGGAAGGGTTGTTATTAGAGGTAATGCTTTACAAAACTCCTATTATCAAAAATAAAGAATTTTGAATTTTTCACTAGAAGAAAGGTCATGGATGGGTGTGTGCTGTGGGACAGTCTTTTTTGGCTAAAATAAAAGTGTATGTCAACTGTTTATTTTAGTAGTAAGTTATATAAAGCCGCAACCAGTACATGCAAACGGTACAAGATAATAGTGTATACAATATTTACGGTACATTGGAATTGCGCAAGGAAAACCCATGCCTGAGACATTACACTTACGCGTGAACATTTTAAAAAGATAATCTGCCTTGGAAACAGTTTGATGTGTTCGGGGAAATTACGTTCCTTGGCATTTGATTGATATTTGGAAAAAAGGGATGATTAGCAATAGGATAATTTTTTAACATGAATTCTCTGAATAAAATGTTTTTGGAGCATGTACTTGACGATGGAGAAAAAGGGTTAAGGTGATTAGCAATTACGAGCGGGGATTCCCCACCTGTTCCTAAACATTGCAAAAAAGATAGTCAAATTGCGTATTTAGGAATGTTTTTTTAGGGAAAGCTGTCAAACACCCGTGTGTTATCCACAGTTCTATTTTTGAAGTCTGTGCTATCAAGAGCGGTTTCCGTATTTGTTTTGGAGAATTGCCTTAAGCCAACAATGGTTTAGAAAGAAAAAAAATTAACAAGAAATGGCTGAAAACTGTTTTGGGGGAGATGGGATGATTGTGTACAAATTGTTTGATTGGCATTTAAAAAGGGGTAATGAGATTTGCGAATTGGAGTATAGGATTCGCGAATTTGATCCTATTAAGGATTTACTTGAAATAAAAATTTTTAACAAGAAATGGCTGAAAAGTGTTTTGGGGGAGATGAGTTGATTGTGTACTGTATAATACACAACTGATGTTTGGACAGTGTTGTCAATTTAAAATATACTTCGATGTGTTGTCAATTTAAAAGAGAGTGCTTAAAGGGAAAGTCAATTCATGAAAAGGAAATATGTGCACGCTCAGGCTAGAGTTGAGTTGCACGGGAGTTGAGTTGCACGGCGGGTTGAGTTGCACGAGGGTTCAGTTAAAGGGGTTACAGTTACACGGGGGTTTAGTTAAATGGGGTCGAGTTGCACGAGGGTTCAGTAGAACGAGGGTTCAGTAGCACGGGAGTACAGTTGTACGGGGTTTCAGTTATACAAGGGTTCAGTTACATGGGGAGTTCAGTTGCACGGGGGTTTAGTTAGATGAGGTTGAGTTGCACGAGGGTTGAGTTGCACGAGGGGTTCAGTTTCACAGGGGTTCAGTTACATGCGGGCTCAGTTACACGGGGTTTAGTTAAATGTGTTTGAGTTGCACGGGGGGTTGAACTGCACGAGGGTTCAGTTAAAGGGGGTTCAGTTGCACGGAGGTTTGAGTCATTTTTACGGGGTTTGAGAGACTCTGTTGTTTTATTGTGTGTGATTTTTTCTTTACTTGGTGGCCACTAAAAAAGCGAAGATTTCTGTTAAATAAATAATTCTTATAACTTTTAAAATAGCTTAAAGGGGTTTCAGAGACTCTGTTGTTTTATTCTGTGTGATTTTTTCTTTACTTGGTGGCCATTCAAAAAGCGTTGATTTCTGTTAAATAAATAATTCTTGTACCTTTTAAAATAGCTTTAAGGGGTTTGAGAGACTAAGTTGTTTTATTCTGTGTGATTTTTTATTTACTTGGTGATCATTCAAAAAGCGAGGATTTCTGTTAAAAAAATAATTCTCATACATTTTAAAATAGCTTTACGGGGTTCGAGAGACTCTGTTGTTTTATTTTTCGTGATTTTTCATTTACTTGGTGGTCATTCAAAAGCGAAAATTTCTGTTTAAAAAATATTTCTAATACAATTTAAAATAGCCTTACGGGGTTTGACAGACTATTATGTTTTAGTAGTTGTGATTTTTTTTTACTTTGAGGTCATTCCAAAAGCAAGGATTTCTGTTAAAAAAATAATTCTTATACATTTTAAAATAGCTTTACGGGGTTTGAGAGACTCTGTTGATTTATTCTGTGTGATTTTTTCTTTACTTGGTGGCCATTCAAAAAGTGAGGATTTCTTTAAAATAAATAATGTTTATACCTTTTAAAGTAGCTTTACGGGGTTTGAAAGACTCTGTTGTTTTATTCTGTGTGATTTTTTCTTTACTTGGTGGCCATTCAAAAAGCGAGGATTTCTGTTAAATAAATAATTCTTATACATTTTAAAATAGCTTTACGGGGTTTGAGAGACTCTGTTGTTTTATTCTGTGTGATTTTTTCTTTACGTGGAGTACAGTCCGAAAGTGAGGATTTCTGTTAAATAAATAATTCTTATACATTTTAAAATAGCTTTACGGGGTTTGAAAGATTCGGTTGTTTTATTCTTTGTGATTTGTTCTTTACTTCGTAACTACTCAAAAAACAAAGAGTTCAGTTAAATAAACAATTCCTATACATTTGAAAATAACTTTATAGGGTTTTAGAGACTCTGTTGTTTTATTCTTTATGATTTTTTCTTTACCTGGTGGTCACTCAAAATGCGATAATTTCTGTTAAAAAAAACATTTTAAAATAGCTTTACAGGGTGTGAGAGACTCTGTTGTTTTATTCTTTGTGATTTTTTCTTTACTTGGTGGCCATTCAAAAAGCGATGATTCCTATTAAATAAATAATTATTATACCTTTGAAAATTGCTTTACGGGGTTTTAGAGACTCTGACATTTTATTCCTTATAAGTTTTTATTTACTTTGTGACTATTAAGATATCAAGTACTTCAGTGAAATAAATAAATTTTATACATTTTAAATTAGTTTTACTGGGTATGAGATAATCTGCTGACTTGTTATGTGTTATTTTTTCTTTCGTTGGTGGCCATTCAAAATGTGAGGATTTCTGTTAAATAAATAATTCTTATACATTCTAAAATAGCTTTACGGGGTTTGAGAGACTCTGTTGTTATATTCTGTGTGATTTTTTCTTTACTTTGTGGCCATTCAAAAAGCGAGGATTTCTGTTAAATAAATAATTCTTATACATTTTAAAATAGATTTACGAGGTTTGATGAATTCTGATTACTTATTCTTTTTTATTTTTTCTTTACTGGGTGATCAGTCCAAAAGCGATTATCTATTTGAAATGAGTAATTCTTATACCTATAAAAATAGCAATAAGTGGTTGAAGTGAATCTGTCGTTTGATTCTTTTTTTTTTTTTCTTTAATTGGTGGCCATTCAAAAAACGAAGATTTCTGTTAAATAAATAATTCTTATACATTTTAAAATAGCTTTACGGGGTTTGAGAGACTCTGTTGTTTTATTCTGTGTGATTTTTTCTTTACTTGGTGGTCATTCAAAAAGCGAGGATTTCTGTTAAATAAATAATTTTTAAACATTTTAAAATAGCTTTTTGTGTCTTTCTGAACTTTCTGTGAGTGGCGGAGGTAAGTATTTAGTTCAAATAATTCTAGGAGGAATTGAGTTTTGTGGTTGGTAGGGAAAAATGGTACATGTTGAATATTCGGGTAAAAATACGACTAATAAACGCTTCACTATAAATAAAGCTATTGCGTTTTTCTGAACCTTCTAAAGCGGGAGGAGCTAATTACTTTAAAAAATTCTAGGACGAATTGATTTTTGTGGATGGTATGGAAAAATGGTATGTGCTAATTATTCGGGTAAACATTTGACTATAAATAAGGCTATTGTGTCTCTCTGAACTGTCTGTGAGAGGCGAGGGTAAGTATTTAGTTTAAATAATTCTAGGGGGAATTGAGTTTTGTGGCTGGTGCGGAAAAATGGTACATGTGGGGTGAATTAAGTTTTGAGGGGGGTAAAAATAGTAGTTATTTAGTACCCAGTAAACAGGTGAGTTGAAATGCTTCATTAGAAATAGTTTATTGCTAATGATACCTCCTCGACAGATATTTGTTTTATTGTATTTTATAGCTACTAGCCAAACGTTGCTTATTCTGTGTGATTTTTTCTTTACTTTGCAGTCATTCAAAAAGCGAGGATTTCTGTTAAATAAATAATTCTTATACATTTTAAAATAGCTTTACGGGGTTTGAGAGACTCTGTTGTTTTATTCTGTGTGATTTTTTCTTAACTTGGCGGCCATTCAAAAAGCGAGGATTTCTGTTCCATAAATAATTCTTATACATTTAAAAATAGCTTTGCGGGGTTTGAGAGACTCTGTTGTTTTTTTCTCTGGGATTTTTCTTTAATTGGTGCCCATTCAAAAAGCGAGGATTTCTGTTAAATAAATAATTCATATATCCTTTAAAATTGCTTTTTAGGTCTTTCTGAACTGTTTTTGGGAGGCGGAGTTAAGTATTTTGTTTAAATAATTCTAGGAGGAATTGAGTTTTGTGGCTGGTGTTGAAAAATGGTACATGTTGAATATTCGGGTAAACATACGACTAAGAAACGCTTCACTATAAATAAGGCTATTGTGTTTATCTGAACTTTCTAGAGCGGGAGTAACTATTTAGTTTAAATAATTCTAGGAGGAATTGAGCGTTATGGATGGTATGGAAAAATGGTATTTGTTAAATATTCGGGTAAACATTCGACTATAAATAAGGCTATTGTGTCTTTCTGAACTTTCTCTGAGAGGCGAGGGTAAGTATTTAGCTTAAATAATTCTGGGAGGAATTGAGTTTTGTGGCTGGTGCGGGAAAATGGTACGTGTGGGGTAAATTAAGTTTTGAGGGGGGGTAAAAATGGTAGTTATTTAGTACCCAGTAAACAGGTGACTTGAAATACTTCATTAGAAATAATTTATTGCTAATGATACCTCCTCGAAAGATATTTGTTTTATTGTATTTTATAGCTATTAGCCAAACGTTGCTCTGTGTTTGTCACACCAACTAGTAAATATTTATCGGGGTTTTATTTTTTCTGTTCAATTATTTTAAGTGTAAGCCAATATAATTACCTCATTCTTTTATTCTAACTTAACTTGTAGGAATAGGACTTCTCGAATAAGGATTCATTCCCTCGACTAAATCAGTTTATTCATGTATAATGGTGAACAAAAGACTATTAGTTCTCCATATTCTTCTTCTTCTTATCTTGCTAAACGTTGCACTGTGTTTGTCACACGAACTAATAAATATTTATCGGGCTTTTATTTTTTCCGTTCAATTATTTTCAGTGTAAGCCAATATAATGCTAGGGGGAGTAAAAATGGTGGTTATTTAGTACCCGGTTAACAGGTGACTTGATATGTTTCAGATACCAAGAGTTCTATGACTCCTCCCCGCAATGACTTCTAAGGGTTCTATGACTCCTCCCCACAATTAATTCAGATGGTTTTAGGACTCATCTCCCTAGCCATAACTCCATTCAACCTTGAGCGATGGTATAAAAGTTTAATGAAGTATTTCTCTACTTAACAACTATATTAATAGCCTCCAAGATGATAGGACTGTATGACACAGAATTTATCGGATTAAAAAAATCATCTTGTGGTGTTATATTTGAATTTGCTTTAATATTATTGTCTATGGATCTCGAAGAAATTGACTATTATCATTGGATAGTGAACTATAATCTGTTTGAGTATGATAAAAGCTTGTGGAGTACTACATTACGTCATATAGACAGACTGGGATTCTATGATAGAGTGATTACACCACTTAATAATACTGGTCAGGAACTGAGAACTGTTCGGGAGGAAGTCAGTGAAATTTGCAGCTTTTTCGAGGTTGAAGCACTCTACGTAAAGGGTAATTTACCTACAGATAAAGTTTTAATTCAAAAGTGTGACCCTATGATTCCACTTTTCAATCTAGAAGAGTTTAAGTGTCCTAAATTTGAAGGGGTTTATCACCGTCCTGAAGACGAGGTTAGGTTCTTCGCGCAGTGGATACCTAAAGACATACCTGATCGTGATATATCCATAAGACATGGTAAAAACTATTCTATATCATGGGACCATCGTTTCTGGATGTTTAAGTGTGAACTCTAAGTACCATTTTTATGTAAATATGTGTTGTTGTTTTTTTTTCTCAAAAAAATCTGTTAATACGTTTAAAAAATAAATATCTTTAAGCTTAACCCGTCTTTATTCTTTAGAATAGTTCTATTCATTTCATTAAATTATGAAGAAATTGTAAGTAAGTAACAATCGCTTTCTGGAATTCGCTTCCTGGACAAAATACAGATATTTAATTCAAGAAATCATAATTAAATCGCAAGCAAGTAATAAACTCTTTATTGTTTTCGCCTATTGGATACGTAATACTGAAATTTCATTCAAGAAATTAGGAAGGAATTGTAAATAGGTAACGAACACATTCTTGAAGTCACCTCTTGTATACACGATGCAGAAATTTCATTCACGAAATTGTGAAAAAATTATAACACACACACAGAGACGACACACACACAGAGACGACACACTCAAAGTGACGACTTACAAATAGAGACGACAAACACACAGAGATGACAAACACAGAGATGACACACATAGAGAGACAACACACACAGAGAGAGAGACGACAAACACACAGAGTCGACTCCCCACACAGAGAGGACAAACACACAGAGACAACAGACACAAAGAAACGACTCACACACAGAGAGGACAAACAAACAGAAACGACACACACACACACAAACACACACAGAGACGACACTTACATAGAGGCAATACAGACACAGAGACGACACACACACAAAAGACGAAACACACAGAGACGAGACAAACACAGAGGCCACACACACATAGACGACACACACATAGACGACACACACATAGACGACACACACTTAGAGACAACACAGACACACAGACGACAGACACACAAAGACGAAACACACACAGAGACGAGACCTACACAGAGGCGACACAAACACACACGCACACAGAGACGAGACATACACAGAGACGACGCACACAGAGACGACACACATAGAGACGACACTCACAGAGACGACACACACACACAGACGACACACACAGAGATGACACAAACAGAGACGACACACACAGAGACGACACACACAGAGACGACACACACAGAGACGACTCACACAGAGACGACACACACAGAGACGACACACACATAGACGACACAGACAGAGACCGGATCACGCACATAGCCGACACACACATAGAGACGACACACACATGGACGATACAAACAAAGAGACGACACACACAGAGACAACACAGACATAGAGACGACAGACACACAAAGACGAAACACACACAGAGACTAGACATACACAGAGGTGACACACACACACACACACACACACACACACACACACACACACACACACACACACACACACACACACACACACACACACACACACACACACACACACACACACACACACACACACACACACACACACACACACACACACACACACACACACACACACACACACACACACACACACACACACACACACACACACACACACACACACACACACACACACACACACACACACACACACACACACACACACACACACACACACACACACACACACACACACACACACACACACACACACACACACACACACACACACACACACACACACACACACACACACACACACACACACACACACACACACACACACACACACACACATACACAAATAAACACAGATACCCATACACACACACCTACACACACACACCAACACACTCACTCACAAACACACAAAAACACACACACAAAACCAAAAACCAACAAAACCTCCCGAAAACCCCCACAACCAGCACAAAACACAACCAAAACAACCCTAACAAAACAAAAAAAAAACACACAAAACAAAAAACACACACACACACACACACACACACACTAAGATGACACACACACACATTGAGAGAAAACACGCACAGACACGACACACAAACAGAGTCATAGTGAGAGAGATATCCAAAAAGTTGGGTTGATCTATGTTCACTTAGAGGGGCGCGCCACTCTAAGTGAACCTAGATCACGCCAACTTTTTGGATATCTCTCTTACTATGACTCTGTTTGTGTGTCGTGTCTGTGCGTGTGTTCTCTCAATGTGTGTGTGTGTGTCATCTCTGTGGGTGTGTCGTCTCTTTGTTTGTGTTTGTCTCTGTGTGTTTGTCGTCTCAGTGCGTGTGTCCTCTCCATGTGTAAGTTGTCACTTTGTGTTTGTCGTCTCTGTGTGTGGTGTGTGTGTGTGCGTATGTATGTGTCGTCTCTGTGTGGGTGTCGTCTCTGTGTGTGCGTGTGTGTCTGTGTGTGTGCTGTCTCTATGTGTGTTTATGTGTCATCTCTATGTGTGTGTAGTATCTGTGTGTGTGTGTGTGTCATCTCTGTGGGTGTGTCGTCTCTGTTTTGTGTCTTCTCTGTATGTTTGTCCTCTGTGTGTGTGTGTGTGTTTGTGTGTGTGTCGCCTCTGTGTATGTCTCGTCTCTGTGTGTGTTTCGTCTTTGTGTGTCTGTCGTCTCTATGTCTGTGTTGTCTCTATGTGTGTCTCGTCTATGTGTGTGACGTCTATGTGTTTGTCGTATATGTGTGTGTTGTCTATGTGTGTGTCGTCTATGTGTGTGTCGTCTATGTGTGTGTCGTCTATGTGTGTGTCGCCTCTGTGTGTGTCGTCTCTGTGTGTGTCGTCTCTGTGTGTGTCGTCTCTGTGTGCTTGTCGTCTGTGTGAGTGTCGTCTCTTTGTGTTTGTCGTCTCTGTGTGCGTCGTCTCTGTGTATGTCTCGTCTCTGTGTGCGTGTGTGTGTGTGTCGCCTCTGTGTCGGTCTCGTCTCTGTGTGTGTTTCGTCTTTGTGTGTCTGTCGTCTCTGTGTCTGTGTTGTCTCTATGTGTGTGTCGTCTCTGTGTGTGTCGTCTATGTGTGTGTCGTCTATGTGTGTGTCGCCTCTGTGTATGTCTCGTCTCTGAGTGTTTCGTCTTTTGTGTGTCTGTCGTCTCTGTGTCTGTATTGTCTCTATGTGTGTGTCGTCTCTGTGTGTGTGTGTGTGTGTGTCGTTTCTGTGTGTTTGTCCTCTCTGTGTGTGAGTCGTCTCTTTGTGTCTGTTGTCTCTGTTTTTTTGTACTCTCTTTGTGTGAGTCGACTCTGTGTGTTTGTCGTCTCTGTGTGTGTGTGTGTTGTCTCTCTATGTGTGTCATCTCTGTGTGTTTGTCATCTCTGTGTGTTTGTCGTCTCTATGTGTAAGTCGTCACTTTGAGTGTGTCGTCTCTGTGTGTGTGTCGTCTGTGTGTGTGTGTGTTACAATGTTTTCATAATTTTGTGAATGAAATTTCTGCATTGTGTATAGAAGAGGTGACTTCAAGAATGAGTGTGTTACCTATTTACAATTCCTTCTTAATTTCTTGAATGAAATTTCAATATTGCGTTTCCAAAAGGTGAAAACAATTAAGAGTTTATTGCTTAATTGCGATTTTATAATTATTTGTTGAATTAAATATCTGTATTTTGTTCAGGAAGCGAATTCCACAAAGTAACTGTTACTTACATACAATTTATTCATAATTTAACGAAATGAATAGACCTATTCTAAAGAATAAAGACGGTTTAAGCTTAAAGATATTTATTTTTTAAACATATTAACAGATTTTTTTTTGAAAAAAAAAACAAAAACACATATTTACATAAAAATAGTACTTAAAGTTCACACTTAAACATCCAGAAACGATGGTCCCAGGATATAGAATAGTTTTTACCATGTCTTATGGATTTATCACGATCAGGTATGTCCTTAGGTATCCACTGCGCAAAGAACCTAACCTCGTCTTCAGGACGATGATAAGCCCTTTCAAGTTTAGGACACTTAAATTCTTCTAGATTGAAAAGTGGAATCCTAGGGTCACACTTTTGAGTTAAAACTTTATCTGTAGGTACATTACCCTTTACGTAGAGTGCTTCAACCCCGAAAAACCTGCAAATTTCACTGACTTCCTCCTGAACATTTCTCAGTTCCTGACCAGTATTATTAAGTGTTGTAATCAATCTATCATAGAATCCCAGTCTGTTTATATGACGTAATGTAGTACTCCACAAGCTTTTATCATACTCAAACAGATTTTAGTTCACTATCCAATGATAATAGTCAATTTCTTCGAGATCCATAGACAATAATAAAAAAGCACATTCAAATATAACACCACAAGATGATTTTTTCAATCCGATGAATTATGTGTCATACATTCGTATCAGCTTGGAGGTTATTAATGTAGTTGTTGAGTAGAAAAATACTTCATCAAACTTTTATACCTTCGCTCAAGGTTGAATGGAGTTATGGCTAAGGAGATGAGTCCTAAAACCATCTGAATTCATTGTGGGGAGGAGTAATAAAACCCTTAGAAGTCATTGCGGGGAGGAGTCATAGAACTCTCGGTATCTGAAGCTTATCAAGTCACCTGTTTACCGGGTACTAAATAACTACCATTTTTAATCCCCCTGGCATTATATTGGCTTACACTTAAAATAATTAAAAGGAAAAAATAAAAGCCCGATAAATATTTACTAGTTGGTGTGACAAACACAGTGCAACGTTTAGCTAGATAAGAAGAAGAAGAATACGGAGAATTAATAGTCTTTTGTTCCCCATTATACATGAATAAACTGATTTAGTCGAGGGAATGAATCCTTATTCTAGAAGTCCTATTCCTACATGTTAAGTTAGAATAAAAGAATGAGGTAATTATATTGGCTTACACTGAAAATAATTGAACAGAAAAAATAATTCCCTGATAAATATTTACTAGTTGGTGTGACAAACACAGAGCAACGTTTGGCTAATAGCTATAAAATACAATAAAACAAATATCTGTCGAGGAGGTGTCGTGAGCAATAAACTATTTCTAATGAAGCATTTCAAGTCACCTGTTTACTGGGTACTAAATAACTACCATTTTTACCCCCCCCCCCCTCAAAACTTAATTTACCCCACACATACCATTTTTCCGCACCAGCCACAAAACTCAATTCCTCCTAGAATTATTTATACTAAATACTTACCTTCGCCTCTCACAGACAGTTCAGAAAGACACAATAGCCTTATTTATAGTCGAATGTTTACCCGAATATTTAACACATACCATTTTTCCATACCATCCACAAAGCTCAATTCCTCCTAGAATTATTTAAACTAAATAGTTACTCCCGACCTAGATAGTTCAGAAAAACACAATAGCCTTATTTATAGTGAAGCGTTTCTTAGTCGTATGTTTACCCGAATATTCAACATGTACCAATTTTCCACACCAGCCACAAAACTCAATTCCTCCTAGAATTATTTAAACTAAATACTTACCCCCGCCTCTCACAGAAAGTTCAGAAAGACACATAAAGCTATTTTAAATTTTATAATAATTTTTCTTGTACCATAAAGCTTCACTTTTTTAACAGACACAATGTAAATAAAAAATAAAACAGATTAACGCAACAGAGTCTCTCAAACCCCGCGAAGTTATTTTAAAATGTATAAGAATAACTTATTTAACAGAGGTAATCGCTTTTTGGATGACCACCAAGTAAAGAAAAAATCACACAGGCTAAAACAACCGAGTCCTTAGAACCTTGTAAACCTATTTAAAACGATATAAAAATTATTTATTTAACTGATATCCTCGCTTTTTTAATGGTCGCATTGTAAATAAAAAATCACACAGAATAAACAACGTTTGGCTAATAGCTATAAAATACAATAAAACAAATATCTGTCGAGGAGGTATCATTAGCAATAAACTATTTCTAATGAAGCATTTCAACTCACTTGTTTACTGGGTACTAAATAACTACCATTTTTACCCCCTCAAAACTCAATTTACCCCA
Organism: Artemia sp. Qi Xiang Cuo; assembly: GCF_049724085.1. Taxonomy (NCBI): domain Eukaryota; kingdom Metazoa; phylum Arthropoda; class Branchiopoda; order Anostraca; family Artemiidae; genus Artemia; species Artemia sp. Qi Xiang Cuo. The sequence continues at coordinate 66,468,963 of NC_142802.1, read as the reverse complement.
CACGTACCATTTTTCCGCACCAGTCACAAAACTCAATTCCTCCTAGAATTATTTAAACTAAATACTTACCCCCGCCTCTCACAGAAAGTTCAGAAAGACACAAAAAGCTATTTTAAAAGGTATAAGAATTATTTATTTAACAGAAATCCTCGCTTTTTGAATGGCCACCAAGTAAAAAAAAATAACAAAGAAAAAAACAAAAGAGTCTCTCAAACCCACTTAAAGCTATTTTAAAAGGTATAGGAATTATTCATTTAACAGAAATCGTCATTTTTTGAATAACCGCCAAGTAAAGAAAAAATCACACAGAATAAAACAACAGAGCCTCTCAAACCCCCCAAAGCTATTTTAAAATGTATAAGAATTATTTATTTAACAGAAATCCTCGCTTTTTGAATGGCCAACAAGTAAAGAAAAAATCACACATAATAATACGACATAGTCTCTAAAACTCAGTACTTACATAAAATTTGGATTATGTTTGTATTTTTAAACTGGTCTCCTCGCAAATGTAGGGGCCGCAATGTAAAGAAAAAATCACTCATAAAAACACGATAGATTCGCTCTAACCCCGATAAGCTATTTTAGTAGGTATAAGAATTATTTAATTAACTGTACTCCTCACTTTTTGAAAGGTAACCCAGTAAATAAAAAATCAAACAGAACAACACGTCTGAATCTGTCAAACCCCGTAAAGCTATTTTAAAATGTATAAGAATTATTTATCTAACATAAATCCTAGCTTTTTGAATGGCCACCAAGTAAAGAAAAAATCACACAGAATAAAATAACAGAATCTCTCAAACCCCGAAAAGATATTTTCAAAGGTATAAGAATTATTTATTTAACAGAAATCTTCACTTTCTGAATTGCCAACAAGTAAAGAAAAAATCACACAGAATAAAATAACAGAGTCTCTCAGACCCCATAAATCTTTTTTAATATTTATAATTATTATTTATTTAACGTAACTCATCTCTTTTTGAGTGGCCACCAGGTAAATAAAAACTCACAAAGAATAAAACGAGAGAGTCTCTCAAACCCCTTAAAGATATTTTAAAATGTACAGGAATTATTTATTTAACATAAATCATTGCTTTTTGCATAGTTACCAAGCAAAGAAAAAATCACAAAGAATAAATCAACAGAGTCTCTAAAACCCCTTAAAGCTCTTTTAAAAGTTATAATATTTATTTATGTAACTGAAGTCTTCGTTTTTTAATGTCCATAAATTAAAGAAAAAATCACACAGATTAAAATGAGAGAGTCTCTCAGACCCCGTAAAGCTATTTTAAAACTTATAATAATAACTTATTTAACAGGGATCATCGCTATTTTAGTGGCCACCAAGGAAATAAAAAATCACACAGAATAAAACGACAGAGTCTGTCAAACCTCGTAAAACCATTTTAAAATGTATAAGAATTATTTATTTAACAGAAATCCTTGCTTTTTGAATGGTCACCAAGTAAAGAAAAAATCACACCGAATAAAACAAAAGAGTCTCTCAAACCCCGTAAGCCTATTTTAAAATGTATAAGAATTATTTATTTAACAGAAATCTACACTTTTTGAATGGCCACCAAGTAAAGAAAAAATCACACAGAATAAAACAACAGAGTCTCTCAAACCCCTTAAAGCTATTTTAAAATGTACAAGAATTATTTATTTAACAGAAATCCTCGCTTTTGGAATGTCCACAAAGTAAAGAAAAAATCACACAGAAAAAAACAATTGAGTCTCTCGAACCCCGTAAAGCTATTTTAAAAGGCACAAGAAATATTAATTTAACAGAAATTTTCTCTTTTTTAATGGCCACCAAGTAAAGAAAAATCCTACACAATAAAACAACAGAGTCTCTCAAACCCCGTAAAAATGACTCAAACCTACGTGCAACTGAACCCCCTTTCACTGACGACTCGTGCAGCTCAACCTCCCGGGCAACTCAACCACAGTTAACTAAACCCCGTGTAACTGAGCCCGCATGTAACTGAACCCCCGTGCAACTGAACCCCTTGTGCAACTCAACCCTCGTGCAACTCAACCTCATTCAACTAAACCCTCGTGCAACTGAACTCCCCATGTAACTGAACCCTTGTATAACTGAAACCCCGCACAACTATACCCCCGTGCTACTGAACCCTCGTTCTACTGAACCCTCGTGCAACTCGACCCCATTTAACTAAACCCCCGTGTAACTGTACCCCCTTTAACTGAACCCTCGTGCAACTCAACCCTACGTGCAACTCAACTCCCGTATAACTCAATCCCAGCCTGAGCGTGCACATATTTCCTTTTCGTGAATTGACTTTCCCTTTAAGCACTCTCTTTTAAATTGACAACACATCGAAGTATATTTTAAATTGACAACACTGTCCAAATATCAGTTGTGTATTATACAGTACACACTCAACTCATCTCCCCCAAAACACTTTTCAGCCATTTCTAGTTAAAAATTTTTATTTCAAGTAAATCCTTAATAGGATCAAATTCGCGAATCCTATACTCCAATTCGCAAATCTCATTACCCCTTTTTAAATGCCAATCAAACAATTTGTACACAATCATCCCATCTCCCCCAAAACAGTTTTCAGCCATTTCTTGTTAAATTTTTTTATTTCTAAACTATTGTTGGCTAAAGGCAATTCTCCAAAACAAATACGGAAACCGCTCTTGATAGCACAGACTTCAAAAATGGAACTGTGGATAACACATGGGTGTTTGACAGCTTTCCCTAAAAAACCATTCCTAAATACGCAATTTGACTATCTTTTTTTGCAATGTTTAGGAACAGGTGGGGAATCCCCACTCGTAATTGCTAATCACCTTAACCCTTTTTCTCCATCGTCAAGTACATGCTCCAAAAATATTTTATTCAGAGATTTCATGTTAAAAAATTATCCTATCACTAATTACACCTTTTTTGCAAATGTCAATCAAACGCCAAGGAACGTAATTTTCCCGAAAAAACCAAACTGTTTCCAAGGCAGATTATCTTTTTAAAATGTTCACGCGTAAGTGTAATGTCTCAGGCATGGGTTTTCCTTGCGCAATTCCAATGTACCGTTCATATTGTATACACTATTATCTTGTACCGTTTGCATGTACTGGTTGCGGCTTTATATAACTTACTACTTATTTTGTAGGACTGCCTGCAATTTTAGAAACGAATGTGCCACCGTGCAGAATTACTGTCTCTGAAAACCGAGGCTCAATAAGCGCATAGATTTTGATAATTCTAAATCAATTAACTATCTCAAAATTTTCACACAACAACTTTTTTTAGCTTTTTTTGCTAGAATTGTTTTTTTGTACCACAAAATGGCTTAAAATGCCACTTTGCTGATGGACAGTCTTTTTAGCTACAATAAATGTCTATGCTAACCGTTTATTTTGTAGGACTACCTTCACCTTTAGATGCGAATGCGCTACCGTATGCCATTACTGCCTCTGAAAATCGAGGCTCAATATGCGTATTGATTCTTGATAATTCTAATTCAATTAAATATCTTAGAATTTTCACGCAATAGCATTTTGGACTTCTTTTGGCTAGAATTGTGGTTATGCACCACAAAATACCAGAAAATACTGCATTGCTTTGGGTAGTCTTTTTAACTAAAATAAATGTTTATGTTAACCGTTATTCCTTAAGACATACCTGCACCTTTAGAAAAGAATGTGCCACTATATGTCATTACTGTCCCCGAAACTTGAGGATCAATATGCATATAGTTTTTCGAATAAATAACTATCTATTTTGTCCCTTGTTTCTTCAGTTGTTCGTTAGTATCCTGCAATGGCACTCAAGAATTTTTGGATTTTGTGCAAATCGCAGATATTGGCGAAAGACCTAACAACTTTATGGTTTTTAGGTATTTGATTTAATTCTTATAACTTTATACGTTATTGAATTTTATTTATCTTTTAATTTTTTGGCTAGTTTTGCATTGGTTTTTAATTGGTTTTGTCAACTGTCCGCGTTTCTTTTTTGTTTTTTTCTTTGGCATTTTCCTTTTTTATTCTTTTTGTTTGCGCTGAAGAAGAGAGGTGTTGTTGTTCTCTCGAAATATTTGCTTTGTTAGTTTCTTCAGGTATTTTTGTTTGGCCTTTAATAACCCTGTTTTTGATTGTTTTCTTTCTTAATATTACAACTATCTCAGAATTTTTAAACAATAGCATTTAGCCTTTCTTTGGGTAGTGTTGTTGATTTACACCACAAAATGGCTGAAAACGCCGCATTGCCGTGGAACAGTCTTTTTTGGCTGAAATAAATGTTTATGTTAGCCGTAATCTTTTTCTCCTGAAAATTGTTGTATTTTTAGTTTTTCTTCGTGAAACTTGTACACACGCAGGATGTCACATTATACTTTTTGAGATTTCATTTTTCGTTCAACACGTTTTTTCTCAGGGATCCTTTATATTCTAATGACTTTTGCCCCCGTTAGGATTCACAAGGACCATTTCCATGCAATGGAACTGTTCCCTAGGCACCTGGGATATGAACACCTTTCTACCATTATGATTCAGGAAATTTATTCTATGAAATAGCCAATTCCGCACAAGGAGAATCCCCTGTGAAATGAAACTAGTTGCATGTAAATTTTTTGTTCATGAAACATTTTGTATAATGATCATTTCTTCGTGAAACCTGTTGCATGTTAATATTTTTCACCTGAAACTTGTTGTATTTTTAGTTTTTCTTCGTGAAACTTGTACACACGCAGGATGTCACATTATACTTTTTGAGATTTAATTTTTCGTTCAACACGATTTTCGAATCAATTGACTATCTCAGAATTTTCAAACCTGGCCAATGTATGTCGATTTTTTTTCTTTGTGAAAACTTTTTTATGTTGGTTTTCTTCATGAAACTTGTCTTATTTTTATTTTATCTTCAAGAAAGTTGTTTTATGTTGATTTTTTCTTCGAGAAACACGCTGTATATGGATTATTTTCTTCATGAAACTTGTTCTACGGTAATTTTTTTCTCTTCATGAAACTAGTTGCATGTTAATTTTTTGTTCATGAAACACTTTGTATAATGATCATTTCTTCGTGAAGCCTGTTGCATGTTAATCTTTTTCACCTGAAACTTGTTGTATTTTTAGTTTTTCTTCGTGAAACTTGTACACACGCAGGATGTCACATTATACTTTTTGAGATTTAATTTTTCGTTCAACACGTTTTTTCTTAGGGATCCTTTATATTCTAATGATTTTTGCCCCCGTTAGGATTCGCAAGGACCATTTTCATGCAATGGAACTGTTCCCTAGGCACCTGGGATATAAAAACCTTTCTACCATTATGATTCAGGAAATTTATTCTACGAAATAGCCGATTCCGCACAAGGAGAATCCCCTGTTCACGCATACTAGAATGAGTAAATGGTTCGCATGTTTCCAACCATTTCTACATGAAAGTACAAGCGTCCCAATCCTATTGATTTTTGCTCCACTCACTAGATAAACCGGTATATTACAATATCATCAAACAAATCGTGGTAACGAACTGTATAGTAAGAGTGACTCGTCTCAATAGTAACCGAAACTCTAAAAAACGGAATTTGGATACCAATAGATACATCAAAAGAATGGAATTTTTATACTGATACTATAATATTTAATTTCATCAATTTTAGTCTTACTCATCAAAAGTTACGAGCCTGATAATATTTGTCTTTTTTCGAAAAAAGGGAAATATACCCCCTAAAAATCACAGAATCTTAATGAAAATCACACCTTCAGATTTAGCGTATCAGAAAAACTTATTGTAGAGGTTTCAAGCTCCTATCTGCAAAAATATGGAGTTTTGTATTTTTTGCCAGAAGAAAATCACGGATGTGTGTTTATTTGTTTTTTTCCCCAGGGGTGGTTGTATTGACCTAGTGGTCCTAGAATGCTGCAAGAGGGCTCATTCAAGCGAAAACTAAAAGTTCTAGTGCCTTTTTTAATCAAAAAGTATTTTTTTTAAATATCGCTTTTTACAAGAAACTGCATTTTTGATGTCTTTTCATACTGCCGAATTTTCAAAGATATTTGGTTTCTGAAGCAATAAAACTGTTCGTGGTAACGAGTTGTATAGTAAGAGTGACTCATCTCAATAGTACCCGAGACTCTAAAAAACGAAAGTTTGATACCAATAGATACATCAAAAGAATCGGATTTTTACGATGACTTTAAATATTTATGTTTCAGCCAGTTTATCCTTAGCCATCAAAAATTACGATCCTGAGAAAATTTGTCTTATTTTTGAAATAAGGGGAAACACAAAAATTTGGTTTGTTCTCAGTTCAGGTTCACTAAAGTTATTATGTAAACTGCAAAATATTTATTGCATCCGAGCAATAATTTAAATCTTTTAATTCAAACTAGAAAAATACATTAAAATATTAAAATTAGTTTTATTTATTGTTAGGTTCTAACTACCCGACTCCCCGACTTAATGTGCATTTCAATACACAAAAATTCAATTTTTTGTACATAAAGGATCAATATAGTTCATAATAAAATGGTGTTAGTCAAGATGATCTCATGCAGTAATCATTAATTGAAGTTTTTTTTAGGCTTTAAATTGAAAAATGTGTAAAAATTGCCTGCGGCAAGAATTGGACCAGCGATCTTTAGAGGTTATTAAATAAAAAAAAACAAGTTTTTTTAAACTGAAAGTAAGGAGCGACATTAAAACCTAAAACGAAAAGAAATTATTCCGTATATGAAAGGGGCTGTCCCCTCCTCAACGTCTCGCTCTTTACGCTAAAGTTTGTTATTGTTTTAAAAAATAAAGTTGTGAGACAGAGATAAACTTTAGCATAAAGAGCGAGGCGTTGAGGAGGGGACAGCCCCTTTCATATACGGAATAATTTCTGTTTGTTTTAAGTTTTAATGTCCCTCCTTACTTTCAGTTTAAAGAACTTGTTTTTTTTATTTAATTTCTGATCGTTTTTTAGTTAATGCAGCTTTTATTTTGGCTCACCGTCAATAAGTCACCGTTGAATAAGTAAACAAAATTTGCATGAAAATTTTACTTTTCTTTGGCAAAATGGCTGTCTCTAAATTTGGTTCTGACGTAATTTACAAATTAACTTACGTAACGAACTTCTATATTCGTATATTTTTCTTCTGGCAAAAAATACAAAGTTGCAGATTTTTGCAGAAATGACCTTGAAACCTATATAATAGAGTTTTCTGATCCGCTGAATCTGACGGTGTGATTTTTATTAAAATTCTTTCACTTGTAGGGCATTTTTCCCCCCTCTTTAAAAAATCAGGTAAATTTTTCTCAGGCTCGTAGCCTTTGATGAGTAATACTAAACTTAATAAAATTTATATATTTAGAATCAGCATTATAAGCCCATTCTTTTGATAAATTTATTGACATCAAAATTCTGTTTTTAAAAGTTTCGATTACTATTGAGCCGTATCGCTTGTTTTTTTTTAATTGTTTTGTTTATTACGTATATGTTATTACGTATATGAGGGGGTTATCCTCTTAGTGAATACCACTGTCTTTACGTTAAAAGTTAAAAAAAAATTAATTCACAAACCCCTGAATCACAAAGGCCGTTTAATTAGAATAGATAGCTCTTTTGAAAGCACTAAAAAAAAAAATTGGAGCGTAAGGAGCGAAGTATTGACTTGGGGGAGAACCCCTCATATACGTAATAATTTCTGTTCGTTTTAAGTTCTAATGTTGCTTCTTACTTTCAGTTGAAAAAAAACTTGTTTTATTATTTAATTTCTGATCGTTTTTTAAATAATAATTGGAAATCCGGCGCCCCCTTCATAGAAATGTCCCTTACCCCAAAGAAACATCCTCCACGGAAAGATTTTCCCGAGTAGCCTCCTCCTCCAACCCCCCCCCCCCCGACCAGATAAAAATCCTTCCTGAAAATGTCTGTATACTTCCCAATAACCAATACAATATGTAAGCAATGGGCAAAGTTCATAACTTGCAGCCCTTCCCCTGGGAACCGTGGGGGATTAAGTCATCCTAAAAGACATATTTATTATATTTTCAACTATGCTGAACAAAATGGCTATCTCAAAATTTTAATTGGGTGAATTTGAGAAAAAAAATGAGCGTGGGAAGGGGCCTAGTTGCCCTCCATTTTTTTTGTCACTTAAAAAGGGCACTATAACTTTTAATTTCCATTCCAATGAGCCCTCTTATGATATTCTGGGACCATTGGGTCAATACGATTACCCCTGGGAAAAAAAAACAAAAAAAACAACAAATAAACACGCATCCGTGATCTTTCTTCTGGCAAAAAATGGAAAATTCCACTATTTTGTAGATAGGAGCTTGAAACCTCTACAGTAGGCTTTTCTGATACACGGAATATAGATCGTGTGATTTTCATTAAGGTTCTATAACTTTTAGGGGGTCTTTCCCCCTTTTTTCAAAAATCAGCCAAATTTTCTCAGGCGCGTAACTTTTGATGGGTAAGATTAAACTTGATGAAACTTATATTTTTTAAGTCAGAATTAAAATTTGATTCTTTTGATGTATCTATTGGGGTCAAAATTCTGCTTTTTAGAGTTTTGGTTACTACTGAGCCGGGTCGCTGCTTACTTACAGATCGTTACCACGAACTGTTTGATAATAATGAACGAACGCTAGCTCCTTTTAACTGAAACATTGATTAATAGTAGTAGCCTTAGCTTTATCTGGGTTGAAGCGGTAGCTAGTAACCTAGTATTAAAGAATGAACTCTAGCCTGTACTAATTGAAATGTTTAATACATTACATAAAAGATTCATTATAAAAGACACAGTTCATTATAAATGGGGATACTTATAAGTATTCCCGTCATTATAGAGATCTTTTTTCCTTTTATTTACTCCGTAGGTAGCGGGGCACTGGGACATCAGAGGCAGCTGTTTAATAGCTAGTTTTAAAGGAAATTGACGTATTTAAAACATTTTGTAATTTACCAAAATTATTTTTAATATAGAATCAATTTGCTACGAATTAACAGTCTATTCAAAGATATTTGATTATTAAAGCAGGTCCGAGTTCATAGAACGATTTCTACTATGCTTCAAACTTTTGGTTTTCTTTTTTAGGGTTTTGGAATTGTTGTAATCCATTGCAAAAAACAATGATCACTGCAAATTAGTAGAGCTTGCTTGTGCTGCCAGGATGAGAAATTTTAAATTGATGAAACTACGCCCAACGTAGGAATCGAAACCCACGACCTTGATATTAAGAGTCTCACGCTCTACCGACTGGGCTAGCCGGGCTTATAAATAGTTACTGAATAAATAATATATGATTATCATTAATTTCAAGTAATTTACAAACAAAAGAAAATCATCAACAGATTCATCAAAAAAGAGAAAAAAGACAAAATAGAAGATATGAGAAGCTGAATTTTGAGCTCGTATTTCCTCTTGTTTTTTTAAGCAATAAAATATTACAAGTAATAGAGGTAGTGCTCGTGAATAAGAAAATGATATAAACAATTATTGAAAAAGAAAATCTTAAGTAAACATATTATGAATAAAATAAGGCAGGAAAAAAACGACTTAAATAAATCGAGCTTGCTTTTGCAGACACGTTGAGAAATTTTCAATTAATAAAAATACGCCCAGCGTTGGGCTCGAAACCACGACTATGAGATTAAAAGCCTCAAGCTCTTCATGAAACTTCTTCATGATATTATTCTTCATGAAACTTGTTCTACGGTAATTTTTTTCTCTTCATGAAACTAGTTGCATGTAAATTTTTTGTTCATGAAACATTTTGTATAATGATCATTTCTTCGTGAAACCTGTTGCATGTTAATCTTTTTCACCTGAAACTTGTTGTATTTTTAGTTTTTCTTCGTGAAACTTGTACACACGCAGGATGTCACATTATACTTTTTGAGATTTCATTTTCGTTCAACAAGTGTTTTCTCAGGGATCCTTTATATTCTAACGATTTTTGCTCCCGTTAGGATTCGCAAGGACCATTTTCATGCAATGGAACTGTTCTTAGGCACCTGGGATATGAACACCTTTCTACCATTATGATTCAGGAAATTTATTCTATGAAATAACCGTTTCCGCACAAGCAGAATCCCCTGTTCACGCATACTAGAATGAGAAAATGGTTCGCATGTTTCCAACCATTTCCACATGAAAGTAAAAGCGTCCCAGTCCTATTGATTTTTGCTCCACTCACTAGATAAACCTGTATATTACAATTTCATCAAACAAATCGTGGTAACGAACTGTATAGTAAGAGCGACTCGTCTCAATAGTAACCGAAACTCTAAAAAACGGAACTCTGATACCATTAGATACATCAAAAGAATGGAATTTTCATGCTGATACTAAATATGTAAATTTCATCAATTTTAGTCTTACTCATCAAAAGTTACGAGCCTGAAAATATTTGACTTTTTTCGAAAAAAGGGAGAAACACCCCCTAAAAGTCACGGAATCTTAATTAAAATTCCACCATCAGATTCAGCGTATCAGAAAAACTTACTGTAGAGGTTTCAAGCTCCTATCTGCCAAAATGTGGAATTTTGCATTTATTGCCAGAAGAAAATCACAGATGGGTGTTTATTTGTTTTTTTCACCAGGGGTGGTTGTATCGACCTAGTGGTCCTAGAATGTTGCAAGAGGGCTCATTCAAGAGAAAACTAAAATTTCTATTGCCTTTTTCAATCAAAAAGTATTTTTTTTTAAATATCACTTTTTACAAGAAACTGCATTTTTGATGTCTTTTCATACTGCCGTCTTTTCAAAGATATTTGGTTTCTGAAGCAATCAAACTGTTCGTGGTAACGAGTTATATAGTAAGAGTGACTCATCTCAATACTACCTGAAACTCTAAAAAACGAAATTGTGATACCAATAGATACATCAAAAGAATTGGATTTTTACGATGATTTTAAATATTTATGTTCCAGCCAGTTTAGCCTTAGCCATCAAAAGTTACGATCCTGAGAAAATTTGCCTTATTTTTGAAATAAGGGGAAACACAAAAATTTGGTTTGTTCTCAGTTCAGGTTCACTAAAGTTATTACGAAAACTGCAAAATATTTATGGCATCCGAGCAATAATTTAAATCTTTTAATTCAAACTAGAAAAATACATTAAAGTATTAAAATTAGTTTTATTTATTGTTAGGTTCTAACTACCAGACTCCCCGACTTAATGTGCATTTCTATACACAAAAATTCAATTTTTTTTTACATAAACGATCGATATAGTTCATCATAAATGGTGTTAGTCAAGATGATCTCATGCAGTAATCATTAATTGAAGTTTTGTTTAAACTTTAAATTGAAAATTGTGTAAAAATTGCCCGCGGCAAGAAATGGACCAGCGACCTTCAGAGATCCGAGTTGCAGCGGTAGCTAGCAACCTAGTAAGAGACGATCACGTCCAATGTTAAGAAATATAAAAACCCCTAACTCCTGAGAAAAGAGTCAGATCAAAACAAAAATTACACCATTAGAACCACCTTGTCCAAAACCCCTATTAAGGAAACTTATCACTCTTTGGCTTGAATAACAAAGAAAATATATTGGCTTGAAAATCAAGAAAATTGTCTCTAACCAAGTTGCTCTCCACAAACGGGATATTTTTTTCTTTCCGCTTGATTTTCCTCCTTAACTAGCTGGGCACTGGAAAATCATAGAGAGCTGTATAATAGCTCATTTTAAAGGAAATTGCAACATCTAGTCACTTTTGTAATTAAAAATTTTTAAAGTAGAATCAATTTTGTCAAAAAAATTGTATTTTTGATGTATTTTCATACTGCAGTCTTTTCAAAGATATTTGAATTTTGAAGCAATCAAATATAATAAAGATCAAACTCTTCCCTATACTAACTTGCATACGCAACTTCACTATAGTTAAGATTACAGTATTTATATCTGGGTTGCAGCGGTAGCTAGCAACCTAGTAAGAGACGATCACGTCCAATGTTAAGATATATAAAAACCCCTAACTCCTGAGAAAAGAGTCAGATCAAAACAAAAATTACACCATTAGAACCACCTTGTCCAAAACCCTTATTAAGGAAACTTATCACTCTTTGGCTTGAATAACAAAGAAAATATATTGGCTTGAAAATCAAGAAAATTGACTTTAACCACGTTATTCTCCACAAACGGGATATTTTTTTTCTTTCCGCTTGATTTTCCTCCTCAACTAGCTGGGCATTGGAAAATTACATTAAAGAACGAAGTGTAGCCCGTAGTAACTAAAGTATTAAAAGGAATCAATATATAGTTTCCGGGTTGCAGTGGTAGCTAGTCCGGGTTGCAGCGGTAGCTAGCAACCTAGTAAGAGACGATCACTTCCAATGTTAAGAAATATAAAAACCCATAACTCCTAAATATATCAAGAAAAGTGGCGGCTACTACAGCTTTCTGCCAAAACGGCATCTTTTCTTTCTTTTTTTTCTTCCACGGATAGCTTTGCACTGGAAAATCGTAGAGAGTAGTTCAAAGGCTCATTTTAAAGGAAATTTAAGGGGTTTAAAACCTTTTGTAACTAAAATAAATTATTTCTAAAAGAGAATAAATTTTTCCACTAAAAACTGTATTTTTGATGTCTTTTCATACTGCAGTCTTTTCAAAGAAATTTGATTTTTTTACATAAATCATAATCGTATACCAGCGGTAAGATTTGAACCCATGCCTCCGAAGAGACTGGTGGCTACCACTAGCGCCTTGGAACACTCGGCCACGCTGCCTCAAATAACTATATATGTGAATCCGGGTTGCAGCAGTAGCTAGCACCCTAGTAAGAGACGATCAGTCCAATGCTAAGAAATATAAAAACCCAGAATTCCTAAAAATAGAGTCAGATCAAAACAAAAGTACATCATAAATAAACGTACTAAAAGTACGTTATATATAACGTACGTATTATACGTAAATAAACGTATAAAAGTACTAGATAAATAATGAATGTCGTCATAGTTTTATTAGAGCTATGACGTGAATAGAAATCCGGGTTGCAGCGGTAGCTAGCAACCTAGTAAGAGACGATCACGTCCAATGTTAAGAAATATAAAAACCCATAGTTCTTAAAAAAAGAGTCAGATCAAAACAAAAGTACACCATTAGAACCGCCTGGTCCGAAACCCCTGCATAGTAAAATTTCTGTCCCTTGGCTTGAACAGCAAGGGAAATATATTGGCTTGAAAATCAAGAAAAGGGGCAGCTACTACAACATTCTGCCTAAACGGGATATTTTTTTCTTTTTTTTTTCTTTTTTTTTCTTTTTTTGTATCCAGAGATAGCTTGGCACTGGAACATCGTGGAGGGTTGTTCAATAGCTCATTTTAAAGGAAATTAATTGGGTTAAAAATCTATAGTAACTAAAATAAATTATTTCTAAAAGAGAATAAATTTTTCCACCAAAAACTGCATTTTGATGTCTTTTCACACTGCAGTCTTTCAAACATAATCGTATACCAGCGGTAAGAATTGAACCCACGCCTCTGAAGAGACTGGTGGCTAACACCAGTGCCTTGGACCACTCGGCCAGGCTGCCTCTCATAAATAAATATATATATGAATTTGGGTTGCAGCAGTAGCTAGCAACCTAGTAATAGACGATCAGTCCAATGCTAAGAAATATAAAAACCCAAAACTCCTAAAAATAGAGTCAGATCAAAACAAAAGTACATCATTAGAAATACCTTGTCTGAAACCCTACTAGATAAATAATGAACGTCATCATATCCGGGTTGCAGCGGTAGCTAGCAACCTAGTAAGAGGCGATCACGTCCAATGTTAAGAAATATAAAAACCCATAGCTCCTAAAAAGGAGGGGTCAGATCAAAAAAAAAAGTACACCATTAGAACCGCCTTGTCCGAAACCCCTGTATAGGAAACTTTCTGTCCCTTGGCTTGAACAGCAAGGGAAATATATTGGCTTGAAAATCAAGAAAATTGACTTTAACCACGTTATTCTCCCCAAACGGGATATTTTTTTCTTTTTTTTTCTTTTTTTTCTTTTTTTGTATCCAGAGATAGCTTGGCACTGGAACATCGTAGAGGGTTGTTCAATAGCTCATTTTAAAGGAAATTAATTGGGTTAAAAATCTATAGTAACTAAAATAAATTATTTCTAAAAGAGAATAAATTTTTCCAATAAAAACTGTATTTTTGTACAATGAAGAACGACACCTAGCCCATGTTAACTGAAACATAAATAGGGATTATGTAATTACATAAAGGATCGATAACATTTATGGTAAATGGGGCCTAAGCTACTTTCAGTGGATTTATAATAAAGATCGAACTCTTCCCTATACTAACTTGCATACGCAACTTCACTATAGTTAAGATTACAGTATTTATATTATGCATCATTATAATTTATAAAAGGTTCAAATGTTCGAACATTATAGAGTTAAAAATTTTCCCACCCCGGGAATCGAACCCGAGCCTGTTAAGTGAAAGTTAACTATCCTAGCCACTAGACCATATTGAACCATAAAGAAGTATGATTTAAGAGCCATATGTGTATTATTATTTCACCATACCAATTATAATAAGGCCAAAACAAAATCGTCGACTTGCAACCTTACTTTTGACACATTAGTTAAATCTTCATCAGGCTTAAAAAATGTTTTGCTAGTTTTACATGAAAGAACGAACCTTAGTCCATATACAATAAAGAACGACAACTTGCCCATGTTAACTAAAACATAAATAGGGATTATGTAATTTCCAATAGTATCATGGCTGTAGAGATGGCTGAAACCTAGTTACAATAAAAAACGATCATTGGAATAAAAAAAATTGCATACCTTTGGAATTAGCTAGCTACTTGATTATTTGAGACTCGTCTCTTACCATTTAAAAGAAGAAAAAGCCGTAGGCTTTTTCCTGTGTGTAATCAGTTTATTATCATAGGCAGCGCGCTAGCACTGCCTGAGTAAAGAATGATGTGGGCACAATGTGTTTTTTTTTCGGGTTGCAGCGATAGCTAGCAACCTAGTAAGAGACGATCACGTCCAATGTTAAGAAATATAAAAACCCATAGTTCCTAAAAAAGGAGTCAGATCAAAACAAAAAGTACACCATTAGAACCGCCTTGTCCGAAACCCCTGTATAGGAAATTATAATAAAGATCGAACTCTTCCCTATACTAACTTGCATACGAAACTTCACTACAGTTAAGATTACAGTAATTATATTGTACATCATTATAATAAATTATAAAAGGTTCAAATGTTCGAAGATTATAGAGTTAAAAATTTTCCCACACCGGGAATCAAACCCGAGCCTGCTAAGTGAAAGTTAACTATCCTAGCCATTAGACCATGTGGAACCATAAAGAAGTATGATTTAAGAGCCATATGCATATTATTATTTCACCATACCAATTATAATAAGGCCAAAACAAAATCGTCGACTCGCAACCTTACTTTTGACACATTAGTTAAATCTTCATCAGGCTTAAAAAATGTTTTGCTAGTTTTTCATGAAAGAGCGAACCTTAGCCCATAGTAGCAGAAATAAGGATATCTAGATTGCAGCGGCAGCTAGCAACCTATTACATAATCCGGGTTTTAGTGGTAGCTAGCAACCTAGTAAGAAACGCCCAATTAAAAGATGATCATTAGAAGAGCAAACAATTGCTTATATTGGACTTAGTTAGCTGTCTGATTCTTTGAGATTCGTCTCTTACTATTCCAAAGAAGAAAAAGCCGTAGGCTTTTTCCTGTTTGTAATAATACATTAAAAGATAATCCGGGCTGCTGCAGTAGCTAGCAACCTAGTAAGAGACGATCACCTCCAATGTAAAGAAATATAAAACAACTCCTAAAAAAAGAGTCAGATCAAAACAAAAAGTATACCATTAGAACCACCTTGTCCGAATCCTCTATTAAGGAAACTTACCGCCCTTTGGCTTGAATAACAAAGAAAATATATTGGCTTTAAAATCAAGAAAATTGAATTTTACCACGTTATTCTCCACAAACGGGATATTTTTTTCTTTCCGCTTGATTTTTCTTCTCAGCTAGCTGGGCACTGGAAAATCATAGAGAGCTGTACAATAGCTCATTTTAAAGTAAATTGCAACATCTAGTCACTTTTGTAATTATTACAATAAAGAACGACACCTAGCCCATGTTAACTGAAACAAAAATAGGGATTATGTAATTTCCATCACTATCATGGCTGTAGAGATGGCTGAAACCTAGTAAAGAACAAACCATTACAGCAAAGAACATTTCATGTTAAAGATTGATCAATGATGCCATAATTATTTTTTTTTAGCCAGGACGTCTCTTACTATTCCAATTAAGAAAAATCCATAGGCTTTTTCCTGTTTGTAATTTCACAACAAACATTATAAACATTAAAACCATTGCAGACATTGGACTCATTTAGCTACTTGATTGTTTGAGTTTTGTCTCTTACTATTTCAAAGAAGAAAAAGCCTTAGGCTTTTTCCTGTTGATAATCATATAGTGTAGAACAAATCCCAGATGCAACTTAGGTCATCATAGAGTTTTACTGTCATCAAAAAGTTTTAAATTAAATTATTTTAAAGTTCTAATAAAGAATGAACTCTTGCCTGTACTACATCAAATGTTAGACGATCACGCCACATAGTAAAAAATATAATTTCCCATAACTCCAAAAACTAGAATCAGATCAGAAAATTAAGTGCACTATTAGAACCGCATTGTCCAATACCTCTATATAGGAAACTAACTGTCCCTTGGCTTGAAAAAAAGGAAAATATATTAGCTTGAAATACAAGAAAAGTGGGTGCGACCACGATATTCTTTATATACGGCATCAATTTCTCTTTTTTTCCGTTTGGTTCCTCCGCAGCTGACGGGACACTGGAACATCATAGAGAGCTGATTAATGGCTCATTCCAAAGGAAATTAACATATTTAAAGACCTTCTTTAATTTACAAAAATAATTTCAAAATACAATAAATTTTTCACAAAAACTGTATTTTCATGTATAAGATTGATGAAAGAAGTCATAATCTTAGGTTGTAACAATATATGGCGTAAAAGAAAATGCGATATTATAATACTATGCATAATTACATCAGTACAGAATCACTAATTATAATACGCCACTTACTTATAGTATAGGTTATCCGGGTTGCAGCGGTAGCTAGCAACCTAGTACATAAAGGATCGATCTGAAAATTAGTAAATAACAAACAAAAGCACATAATTGAATAGCTTAGTTAGCTGATTTTCTGTGGTTTTTTAATTCAAAACACGAGACAGAGTATAGTTGAAAACAAAGGTGGTAAAAAATTCTTTCGACCTGGATTTGAACCAGCGACACACGCGTTTGCCTTCCGACCACTCTACCAACTGAGCTACCGAAGGCTTACACTATTATCCGGGTTGCAGCGGTAGCTAGCAACCTAGTAAGAGACGATCACGTCCAATGTTAAGAAATATAAAAACCCATAGTTCTTAAAAAAAGAGTCAGATCAAAACAAAAAGTACACCATTAGAACCGCCTTGTCCGAAACCCCTGCATAGTAAAATTTCTGTCCCTTGGCTTGAACAGCAAGGGAAATATATTGGCTTGAAAATCAAGAAAAGTGGCAGCTACTACAACATTCTGCCTAAACGGGATATTTTTTTATTTTTTTTTTTCTTTTTTTTTATTTTTTTTTATCCAAAGATAGCTTGGCACTGGAACATCGTAGAGGGTTGTTCAATAGCTCATTTTAAAGGAAATTAATTGGGTTAAAAATCTATAGAAAATAAAATAAATTATTTCTAAAAGAGAATAAATTTTTCCACCATTATAATAAAGATCGAACTCTTCCCTATACTAACTTGCATACGCAACTTCACTATAGTTAAGATTACAGTATTTATATTATGCATCATCATAAATTATAAAAGGTTCAAATGTTCGAAGATTATAGAGTTAAAAATTTTCCCACACCGGGAATCGAACCCGAGCCTGTTAAGTGAAAGTTAACTATCCTAGCCACTAGACCATATTGAACCATAAAGAAGTATGATTTAAGAGCCATATGCGTATTATTATTTCACCATACCAATTATAATAAGGCCAAAACAAAATCGTCGACTTGCAACCTTACTTTTGACACATTAGTTAAATCTTCATCAGGCTTAAAAAATGTTTTGCTAGTTTTACATGAAAGAACGAACCTTAGTCCATAGTAGCAGAAATAAGAATATCTAGGTTGCAGCGGTAGCTAGCAACCTATTACATAATCCGGGTTTAAGTGGTAGCTAGCAGCCTAGTAAGAAACGCCAAATTAAAAGATGATCATTAGAAGAACAAACAATTGCTTATATTGGACTTAGTTAGCTGCCTGATTCTTTAAGGTTCGTCTCTTACTATTCCAAAGAATAGTTTGTAATAATACATTAAAAGATAACCATATGTGACCTAATAAGTGAATGCAATATTTATACACGTTCATCTTTCGACAAGTATTGCATTAAACAACGACCTATATTTATAATAAAGAACGAACTCTTTCCTATACTAAATAAGCCACTGTTTTTATTAAGGTTATATGACTTTTAGGGGTTGTTTCCCCTTTTTTCAGTGATGGTATAATAAAGAACGACCTCTTGCCTACACTAAATTTATAGACCACTGAACTATAGTATAGGTTAGTAAGGTTTACATAAAGGACTGATCCGGGTTGCAGCCGTAGCTAGCAACCTAGTAAGAGATATAAAAAACCATAACTCCTAAAAAAGGAGTCAGATCAAAACAAAATGTACACCATTAGAACTGCCTTGTCCGAAATCCCTACAAAGAAAACTTACCGCCCTTTGGCTTGAAAACAAAGAAAATATATTGGCTTGAAAATCAAGTTATAATAAAAAATGGACTCTTGTGTACGTATAATAAAGATCGAACTCTTCCCTATACTAACTTGCATACGCAACTTCACTATAGTTAAGATTACAGGATTTATATTTTTACATTAAAAGACGATCACTGAAATAACAAACCATTCCATACATTGGACTTAGTTAGCTACTTGATTGTTTGAGTTTCGTCTCTTACTATTTAAAAGAAGAAAAAAGCCGTAGGCTTTTTCCTGTTTGTATTTATAGTTAAAAAACGATTATTTACATTAAGTAATAATAAAGAACGACCTCTCCCCTATACTAAATTTTATACGCCACTTAATTATAGTATAGGTTAGTAATTTTATTATCCGGGTTGCAGCGGTAGCTAGCAACCTAGAAAGAGACGATCACCTCCAATGTTAAGAAATATAAAACCCCCCAACTTATAAAAAAAACCAACAGAAAATTGACAAAATATAAGTATCAGAGTGAATAAATGCCTCATCTTATTTCAAGAAACGAATTTGAAATAAAATGAAGAAATATGCATTTGGTGTTACTGAAATTGTATTGTTTCTTTAAATAAAACTTGCTGAAAATTTTTCTCCAGCATACATCTCGAAGGGAAAAAAACTCAAAAAGAAAAAATGTCTCGAAGCTAAAAAAAAACATCTCGAAGAATATAATAAAGAACGACCTCTTACCTATATTAATTTATATTCTTTATAAATTATATAAATGAATATTCTTATTAGCTTGTGTAAACTGCAAAAATATCCATGGTATCTGAGCAATAGTTTGAATATTTCAATACAAGCTAGAAAAATACCTTAAAATGTTAAAATTAGTTTTATTTTTGGTTAGGTTCTAACTACCCGATGTGGGATTGACTATGTAGTTTAAGACCAAAAAATTCCATTTTTTAATATATCTTATTTTTCAGTTTATAATCGCTAAAGTTATTATGTAAACTGCAAAAATATTTGCAGTAAATATTTGCATATTTGCAGTAAATATTAAAAAATATTTGCATATAAACTGTAAACTGCAAAAAATATTTATGATATCTGAGCAATAATTTTAATCTTTTCATTCAAACTAACAAAATACCTGATGAGGATGTCATAGATTCATTCTTTGTCTGTGATTACTGTGCTGGGAAAATGTTGAAAACTCAGGAGAATGTCCGATCAGTATTAAATAATATAATAAAGAACGACCTCTTGCCTATACTAAATTTTATGCGCTACTTAATTATAGCATAGGCTAGTAATTCCACAGATAGCTTGGCACTGAAACATCGTAGAGAGTTGTTTAATGGCTCATTTTAAAGGAAATTAATGGGGTTAAAAACATTTTTATAATAAAGATCGAACTCCTCCCTATACTATCTTGCATAGGCAACTTCACTATAGTGAAGATTACAGTATTTATATTATTGATCTTTATAAATTATAAAAAGTTCGAATGTTCGAAGATCCGGGTTGCAGCGGTAGCTAGCAACCTAGTAAGAGACGATCACCTCCAATGTTAAGAAATATAAAAACCCATAGTTCCTAACAAAGGAGTCAGATCAAAACAAAAAGTATACCATTAGAACCGCCTTGTCCGAAACCCCTGTATAGTAAACTTTCTGTCCCTTGGCTTGAACAACAAGGGAAATATATTGGCTTGAAAATCAAGAAAAGTGGCAGCTAATACAACATTCTGCCTAAACGGGATATCATAGTTTTATATTAGAGCTATGACGTGAATAGAAAAACACGAAATTATATTGTTGTTTCTGAAGTCCGGGTTGCAGCGGTAGCTAGCAACCTAGTAAGAGACGATCACGTCCAATGTTAAGAAATATAAAAACCCATAGTTCTTAAAAAAAGAGTCAGATCAAAACAAAAAGTACACCATTAGAACCGCCTTGTCCGAAACCCCTGCATAGTAAAATTTCTGTCCCTTGGCTTGAACAGCAAGGGAAATATATTGGCTTGAAAATCAAGAAAAGTGGCAGCTACTACAACATTCTGCCTAAACGGGATATTTTTTTCTTTTTTTTTCTTTTTTTTTCTTTTTTCTTTTCCACAGATAGCTTGGCACTGGAACATCGTAAAGGGTTGTTCAATAGCGCATTTTAAAGGAAATTAATTGGGTTAAAAATCTATAGTAACTAAAATAAATTATTTCTAAAAGAGAATAAATTTTTCCACCAAAAACTGCATTTTTGATGTCTTTTCACACTGCAGTCTTTCAAACATAATCGTATACCAGCGGTAAGAATTGAACCCACGCCTCTGAAGAGACTGGTGGCTAACACCAGTGCCTTGGACCACTCGGCCAGGCTGCCTCTCATAAATAAATATATATGTGAATTTGGGTTGCAGCAGTAGCTAGCAACCTAGTAATAGACGATCAGTCCAATGCTAAGAAATATAAAAACCCAAAACTCCTAAAAATAGAGTCAGATCAAAACAAAAGTACATCATTAGAAATACCTTGTCTGAAACCCTACTAGATAAATAATGAACGTCATCATAGTTTTATATTAGAGCTATGACGTGAATAGAGTGACGTCATAATTAGTATATAAGGAAAGTCAAAACTGAAAATTCTCTCATTCTTGATTAGAATAATGGTTAGATCGAAGCAAGCTATACGCAATTTGAAGAAAGAGTACTACACAAACAACAGAGCTAGTATCTTGAAAAGAGAAAAGCAAAGGTATTCAACCGACCAGGCGTATCGAGAAGTAAAAATTGAGAGAGCAAAACAAAGGTATTCAACCGACCAGGCGTATCGAGAAGTAATAATTGAGAGAGCAAAAGAAAACAGCAAGATGTGTTATCACAATGATGAAGATTATATACATGTACAATAAAAAACGATCAGTGGAATAACAAGCCGTTGCTGACATTGAACTTAGTTAGATACTTGATTGTTTGAAGTTCGTCTCTTACTCTTTCAATGAAGAATAAGCCGTAGGCTTTTTCCTGTTTGTAATCATATCCGGGTTGTACAGTAAAGAACGATCTCTCGCCAATAGTAACTGATATACGGTGGCTCCAGGGGTAGCTACATCCGGGTTGCAGCGGTATCTAGGAGCCGGGTTTTTAAAGTAAAGAACAAACTTCCAGCCTATAGTAACTAAAATAAGATTATAATTAAAATTAAAGATTGATCAATGATGTCATAATCGTAGGATGTAGCCAGGTCGTCTCTTACTATTCCATTATAATAAAGTTATGATAAAGAACGACCTCTTGCCTATGCTAAATTTTATACGCCACTTATTTATAGTATAGGTTAGTAATTCAACAGATAGATTGTTACTGGAACATCGTAGAGAATTGTTCAATGGCTCATTTTAAAGGAAATTTATGGGGTTAAAACTTCTTCTAATTAAAATAAATCGTTTTTAGTACCTTGACAAATTTTAATTATTTTTCTTAAGAAATCATCATAAGTTAAAATTTCCCATACAAAATCTGAACTCAAGTCAACTGGGTGAGAGCTATCCCAGCCTCTAGACCATATAGGAATTATTAAAATATCCGATAAATGACGTTTATGTTAAAGAACAAATTATAAACCTAGTTAGCTGTCTGATTATTTGAGGATCGTCTCTTACTATTCCAAAGAAGAAAAAGCCGTAGGCTTTTTCTTGTTTGTAATTTATAATCTGGATTCAAGCGGTAGTTATAGTAAAGAACGGACTCAAGCCCAAAGAAACTGAACCCTCTGGTTCATTCATATTGTCTTCCCTATTTTAGCTAGGTTATAATACAGAACAAACTTTAGCCTATACTAACTGAAATGTTTATGATAAATATTATACGGGTTGCAGCGGTAGCTAGCAACCTAGTAAGAAACGATCACGTCCAATGTTAAGAAATATAAAAACCCATAATCCGGGTTGCATTATAATAAAGAACGAGCTCTTGCCTATACTAAATTTTATAGGCCACTTAACTATAGTATAGGCTAGTACAGTTATTATATTTAAGGTCAATATATTAAAATTTTCCACTACAAGACGGTCATTGGGATAAAAACCCAATACATACATCCGGGTTATAGCGGTAGCTAGCAACCTAGTAAGAGACAATCACGTCCAATGTTAAGAAATATAAAAACCCATAGTTCCTAAAAAAGGAGTCAGATCAAAACAAAAAGTACACCATTAGAACCGCCTTGTCCGAAAACCCTGTATAGGAAACTTTCTGTCCCTTGGCTTGAACAGCAAGGGAAATATATTGGCTTGAAAATCAAGAAAAGTGGCAGCTACTACAACATTCTGCCTAAACGGGATATTTTTTTCTTTCTTTCTTGTTATCCAGAGATAGCTTTGCACTGGAACATCGTAGAAAATTGTTCAATGGCTCATTTTAAAGGAAATTAATTGGGTTAAAAACCTTTGGTAACTAAAACAAATTATTTTAAAACAGGATAAATTTTCCCACTAAAAACTGTATAAGTTATAATAAAGATCGAACTCTTCCCTATACTAACTTGCATAGGCAACTTCACTATAGTTAAGATTACAGTATTTATATTATACATCATTATAAATTATAAAAGGTTCAAATGTTCGAAGATTATAGAGTTAAAAATTTTCCCACCCCGGGAATCGAACCCGAGCCTGTTAAGTGAAAGTTAACTATCCTAGCCACTAGACCATATTGAACCATAAAGAAGTATGATTTAAGAGCCATATGCGTATTATTATTTCACCATACCAATCCG
Organism: Artemia sp. Qi Xiang Cuo; assembly: GCF_049724085.1. Lineage (NCBI taxonomy): Eukaryota > Metazoa > Arthropoda > Branchiopoda > Anostraca > Artemiidae > Artemia > Artemia sp. Qi Xiang Cuo. The sequence goes on along the minus strand of NC_142802.1, from coordinate 66,445,430 downwards.
GGTTGCAGCGGTAGCTAGCAACCTAGTAAGAGACGATCACGTCCAATGTTAAGAAATATAAAAACCCATAGTTCCTAACAAAGGAGTCAGATCAAAACAAAAAGTACACCATTAGAACCGCCTTGTCCGAAACCCCTGTATAGGAAACTTTCTGTCCTTTGGCTTGAACAGCAAGGGAAATATATTGGCTTGAAAATCAAGAAAATTGACTTTAACCACGTTATTCTCCCCAAACGGGATATTTTTTTCTTTTTTTTTCTTTTTCTTTTCCACAAATAGCTTGGCACTGGAACATTTATAATAAAGAACGAATATTTTACCGATTATCTACTTATAACCATATATGACGTAATAAATGACATGACGTAATATCTAAAACCTATTGTGTACTAATAACCATATATGACTTAATGAGCGACGTGACGTAAAAATTGAAAAAATTAATTTTTATTTTATTTTCGTTTTTAGTTCAGAATCGCTAAAGTTATAAAGTACAAAAATATTTATGGTGTCTGAACAATAGTTTTAATCTTTTAATTTAGAATAGAAAAATACCTGAAAATTTAAAAATTAGTTTAATTTTTTGTTAGGTTCTTGATACTTGATACGTGACATAAACAATCAACTAATGGTTACATAATGGTTTCAATCATTATATTTAAGAACAAATTGTTGCCCATAGTAAATAAAAAAAAATATTGAAGACCATTATATATGCGTGGTTGCAGCGGTAGCTGCAACCACGATATGTAATATTTTCGATAATTTAGTTCAATAGTGTCAGGTATTCAATAGTGTCAATTATTCAATAGTATATGAAAGAACCAACTGTCGCCCATAGTAAATAAAAAAAAAATATCGAAGAACATTACAAATCGTGGTTGCAACGGTAGCTGCAACCTAGTGAAGACGAGCATGTCCCATAGTCAGAAAACAAGCCACTGGAGCCGCCTTGGCAAAAAACCGTATAAAAGAAATTTAAACTCCCTTGGCTCAAACAACAAAGAAAATCCATTGGCTTAAAAACAAGAAGTGGCCGCAACCACGAAATCTTCCATCGAAAGCATGTTTTTTTTTCTGTTTTTCTCCTTATCATAGAAAAGGACAATTTTCTTTGACAGCATGCAATGTCTTTTGCTTTGAATTGATCCGCCTAGCTGTCTGAGGGTTTGTCAGTATGTTTCTGCATTGATAGTGATTCCTCGTTGCATGAAGTCGACCTGCAAAACACCATGGCTATCCCAAAATACGGATACCATGATTTTGCGCTGGGACAGAGTCTGTCTCACAAACGGATCACTGAGCAAACCAGCAGGCAAGTTGATAGTCTTAAAATTTTTAAAGCACAGAACATAATCATACAGGTTAGCTACGCAGCTGAAACTGAACCCAGTTGTTGACGAGACATGCTACTACCCGCTACACGAGCTCGTTGCGGTACTTCTTTAGGTTTGATTCTCAGCTCCTTGAGCTGTGTAAGGAGCAAGTATATTAAAAGAACTACAGATAACAAACTAATGATTGCTAAAATACCTATAAACACTAGGCAAACAATATCTGAAACACTAAATACTCTAGACAAACAATCTTCTTTTCTAACAGTATAAAGTATCCCAAGCATGATCAAACTGATATCAATGATAAAGATGGTTCTCTTATGGAAATAGTCAACGATCCACCAGATGCAACATAGCATGAAAAGGAATAGAAGCACCCAAAATAACGGAGCTGTGACACAGTGCATTATCACACTGTAGACTAATAACATCACTAGACACGTGGTCCACAATATCTGAAGGATCAACAGCATGGCATGATACCTTGTTGTCTCCCGTTTAGACAATTTTGGTGGATTTACTGATAAACAGCACATAAAACGGCCTAGAAAAATTTCTAATTCGTAAGATTTTTCGTGGAATTTCCAATTCACTAATGGTAGAAATAATTGTATCATTGTCTTTGTATTTATAATAATTCATTTTGCATTGCAAACAAGCCTTAGAATATCTTCACGAGAGAGCAAATAGAACCCTTACATAGGTTTTCCTAACAAATCCTATGCACTTTGTGTCTACATGAAATGAAATTTGTCCCTTAGGAAATAGTTTTTGTATTTACAGAATATTAGTTTTATATTCAGTTATATTGAAAAATAGTCATTTTAAACTTGCAATGAATTACTTTTAAACATTTCTCTATGACGTTTATGTACCCCTATATTTTATAATAAAGATCGAACTCTTCCCTATACTAACTTGCATACGCAACTTCAATATAGTTAAGATTACAGTATTTATATTATACATCATTATAAATTATAAAAGGTTCAAATGTTCGAAGATTATAGAGTTAAAAATTTTCCCACACCGGGAATCGAACCCGAGCCTGTTAAGTGAAAGTTAACTATCCTAGCCACTAGACCATATGGAACCATAAGAAAAGTATGATTTAAGAGCTATATGCATATTATTATTTCACCATACCAATTATAATAAGGCCAAAACAAAATCGTCGAATTGCAACCTTACTTTTGACACATTAGTTAAATCTTCATCAGGCTTAAAAAATGTTTTGCTAGTTTTACATGAAAGAACGAACCTTAGCCCATAGTAGCAGAACTAAGAATATCTAGGTTGCAGCGGTAGCTAGCAACCTATTACATAATCCGGGTTTAAGTGGTAGCTAGCAACCTAGTAAGAAACGCCAAATTAAAAGATGATCACTAGAAGAACAAACAATTGCTTATATTGGACTTAGTTAGCTGCCTGATTCTTTGAGGTTCGTCTCTTACTATTCCAAAGAAGAAAAACCCGTAGGCTTTTTCCTGTTTGTAATAATACATTAAAAGATAACCATATGTGACGTAATAAGTGAATGCAATATTTATACACGTTCATCTTTCGACAAGTATTGCATTAAACAACGAGCTATATTTATAATTATCCGGGTTGCAGCGGTAGCTAGCAACCTAGTAAGAGACGATCACCTCCAATGTCAAGAAATATAAAACCCCCCAACTCCTAAAAAAAGAGTCAGATCAAAACAAAAAGTACACCATTAGAACCGCCTTGTCCGAATCCTCTATAAAGGAAACTTACCTCCCTTTGGCTTGAATAACAAAGAAAATATATTGGCTTGAAAATCAAGAAAATTGACTTTTACCACGTTATTCTCCACAAACGGGATATTTTTTTCTTTCCGCTTTTTCTTTCTGCTCAGCTAGCTGGGCACTGGAAAATCATAGAGAGCTGTATAATAGCTCATTTTAAAGGAAATTGCAACATCTAGTCACTTTTGTATTTAAAAATAAAATACTTTTTAAAGTAGAATCAATTTTGTCAAAAAAATTGCATTTTTGATGTATTTTCATACTGCAGTCTTTTCAAAGATATTTGAATTTTGAAGCAATAAAACAGTCCATGTAATGAACTCTATAGTAATAATAGCTACTTGTCTCAATAGTAACCGAAACTCCTGGAACCAAAATTTTCTTTTTTGGCTTAATCGCTAAAATTATTATGTAAACTGCAAAAATATTTATGATGCCTAATCAGTAATAGTAATTTTTTAATTTAAACAACAAAAATACATGAAAATTCTAAAATTAGTTTTGCTTTTTGTCTCCTGGAAGAAATTTTTTTTTCATCTCAGTTCAAATTTATTATTGTATCCTGTAACCCGTAAAGTACATATCTCCATATTATTGTCTCATAATTGCAATTATTTTAGTTTTCAGTCCAGAATCACTAAACTTATTATTTAAACTGCAAAAATATTTATGGTGTCTAACCAATAATACTAATTTTGTAATTCAAACAAGATAAATACCTGAAAATTTTAAAATTAGTTTTGTTTTATGCTAGGTTTTAGATACTCGACACGGGATTTTGTGTGCTTAATAATTTTAAATCTTGAAAAAATATGGTCTCACGCGAGTGGAAAAAATTTATAATAAAGATCGAACTCTTCCCTATACTAACTTTTATACGCAACTTCACTATAGTTATAATAAAGATCGAACTCTTCCTTATACTAACTTGCATACGCAACTTCACTATAGTTAAGATTACAGTATTTATATTATACATATTATAAATTAAAAAAGGTTCAAATGTTTCCGGGTTGCAGCGGTAGCTAGCAACCTAGTAAGAGACGATCACCTCCAATGTTAAGAAATATAAAACCCCCCAACTCCTAAAAACAGAGTCAGATCAAAACAAAAAGTACACCATTAGAACCGCCTTGTCCGAATCCTCTATAAAGGAAACTTACCGCCCTTTGGCTTGAATAACAAAGAAAATATATTGGCTTGAAAATCAAGAAAATTGACTTTTACCACGTTATTCTCCACAAACGGGATATTTTTTTCTTTCCGCTTTTTTTTTCTGCTCAGCTAGCTGGGCACTGGACAATCATAGAGAGCTGTATAATAGCTCATTTTAAAGGAAATTGCAACATCTAGTCACTTTTGTATTTAAAAATAAAATACTTTTTAAAGTAGAAATAATTTTGTCAAAAAAATTTAATTTTTGATTTATTTTCATAATGAATTCTTTTCTATGATATTTGAATTTTGAAGAAATAAAACAGTTCATGTAATGAACTGTATAGTAATAATAGCTACTTGTCTCAATAGTAACCGAAACTCCTGGAACCAAAATTTTCTTTTTTGGCTTAATCGCTAAAATTATTATGTAAACTGCAAAAATATTTATGATGCCTAATCAGTAATAGTAATTTTTTAATTTAAACAACAAAAATACATGAAAATTCTAAAATTAGTTTTGCTTTTTGTCTCCTGGAAGAAATTTTTTTTTCATCTCAGTTCAAATTTATTATTGTATCCTGGAACCAAACTTTTTTTGGTTTGTAACCCGTAAAGTACATTCCATATTATTGTCTCATAATTGCAATTATTTTAGTTTTCAGTCCAGAATCACTAAACTTATTATGTAAACTGCAAAAATATTTATGGTGTCTAACCAATAATACTAATTTTGTAATTCAAACAAGATAAATACCTGAAAATTTTAAAATTAGTTTTGTTTTATGCTAGGTTTTAGATACTCGACACGGGATTTTGTGTGCTTAATAATTTTAAACCTTGAAAAAATATGGTCTCACGCGAGTGAAAAAAAAGAAAGAATAACCAAAAACAATATCAAAATAGAACAATCCAAATTTCTACTAATAGAAAACTTTACTACACAAAAAATAAAGCTAACATACTGAAATATCAGAAAAGTTTATTTAAAAGAGATAAAAATGCCACCGAACGCAATAAAGCTCGAGCACGCGTAAGTATTGCTACTAAGATGTCTTGTGATCCAGGATTTAAGAAAATGAAATATGACAGAGCAAAACAGAGGTATCTTACGGATCAGGGGTATCGAGAAGGGAAAATTGAGACAGCGAAACAAAAGAGCAAGAAACGGTATGATAACGATATAGATTACCGAAACAAACATAAGAAAAAAGTTGCTACCAGAATAATGGGTAGATACTGGGGTGACAAAAGCTATAATGAAAAAATTAAATTCTCTGCGAGGTTGTACCGAAGAACTCATAAGGACAAAGGGAAAAATTACATTCAGAAATACAAGAAGATGGCAAAAATGCAGGCTGATCTTTGTAAATTGAGAAACATTTTACGCATGTTTTATCGGGATCACGAAAAGTATTCGAAATTACAGATTAAAATTCTCTTTGAAAGAGCGGATGCTGTTGAAAAGTCGGCTAGAAATGCTTTGGCAAAGCTTCATAGCAATATCCAAAAGAAATGTTGTCAGTTTAACGAAAAGCTTCCAAGGTGTGGATTGGCAACTGTGGAACAGTTTATAGATGCAATGGAAAATGTTCGACAACACAGTGAATATACGGAGGCGTACTTCTTAGAAAATTCGTATATTAATTTTGGAAGGAGCAATTGCAGTTTATGTAGCAGCAATAAAAATATATATACAAGCATACCTATCAACAGCGAAGGAAAAGCAATGTTTTTCAATTATTTACAATAAAGAACGAATATTTTACCGATTATCTACTAATAACCACATATGACGTAATAAGTAACATGACGTAATATCTAAAACCTATTGTGTACTAATTTCGGTTTTAGTTCAGTCCGGGTTTCAGTTCGGTTTTAGTTCAGTATCTTGAAAAGAGAAAAGCAAAGGTATTCAACCGACCAGGCGTATCGAGAAGTAAAAATTGAGAGAGCAAAACAAAGGTATTCAACCGACCAGGCGTATCGAGAAGTAATAATTGAGAGAGCAAAAGAAAACAGCAAGATGTGTTATCACAATGATGAAGATTATAGACATGTACAATAAAGACATGTACACTGCAGTCTTTCAAACATAATCGTATACCAGCGGTAAGAATTGAACCCACGCCTCTGAAGAGACTGGTGGCTAACACCAGTGCCTTGGACCACTCGGCCAGGCTGCCTCTCATAAATAAATATATATGTGAATTTGGGTTGCAGCAGTAGCTAGCAACCTAGTAATAGACGATCAGTCCAATGCTAAGAAATATAAAAACCCAAAACTCCTAAAAATAGAGTCAGATCAAAACAAAAGTACATCATTAGAAATACCTTGTCTGAAACCCTACTAGATAAATAATGAACGTCATCATAGTTTTATATTAGAGCTATGACGTGAATAGAGTGACGTCATAATTAGTATATAAGGAAAGTCAAAACTGAAAATTCTCTCATTCTTGATTAGAATAATGGTTAGATCGAAGCAAGCTATACGCAATTTGAAGAAAGAGTACTACACAAACAACAGAGCTAGTATCTTGAAAAGAGAAAAGCAAAGGTATTCAACCGACCAGGCGTATCGAGAAGTAAAAATTGAGAGAGCAAAACAAAGGTATTCAACCGACCAGGTGTATCGAGAAGTAATAATTGAGAGAGCAAAACAAAGGTATTCAACCGACCAGGCGTATCGAGAAGTAATAATTGAGAGAGCAAAAGAAAACAGCAAGATGTGTTATCCGGGTTGCAGCGGTAGCTAGCAACCTAGTAAGAGACGATCACGTCCAATGTTAAGAAATATAAAAACCCATCGTTCTTAAAAAAAGAGTCAGATCAAAACAAAAAGTACACCATTAGAACCGCCTTGTCCGAAACCCCTGCATAGTAAAATTTCTGTCCCTTGGCTTGAACAGCAAGGGATATATATTGGCTTGAAAATCAAGAAAAGTGGCAGCTACTACAACATTCTGCCTAAACGGGATATTTTTTTCTTCTTTTTTTTCTTTTTTTTTTTCTTTTTTTGTATCCAGAGATAGCTTGGCACTGGAACATCGTAGAGGATTGTTCAATAGCTCATTTTAAAGGAAATTAATTGGGTTAAAAATTTATAGTAACTAAAATAAATTATTTCTAAAAGAGAATAAATTTTTCCACCAAAAACTGCATTTTTGATGTCTTTTTTTTATAATTAAGATCGAACTCTTCCCTATACTAACTTGCATAGGCAACTTCACTATAGTTAAGATTACAGTATTTATATTATACATCATTATAAATTATAAAAGGTTCAAATGTTCGAAGATTTTATAATAAAGAACGACCTCATGCCAATACTAAATTTTATACGCCACTGAATAATAGTATAGGTTAGTAATTCCACAGATAGCTTGGCACTGGAACATCGTAGAAAGTTGTTCAATGGCTCACTTTAATTACAATAAAGAACGAACTCTTGCCTATACAAGCTTGTATAGTGGGAAATAAGGATCGATCATAATATAATAACGTATAATAAAGATCGAACTCTTCCCTATACTAACTTGCATGCGCAACTTCACTATAGTTAAGATTACAGTATTTATATTATACATCATTATAGATTATAAAAGGATCAAATGTTCGAAGATTATAGAGTTAAAAGTTTTCCCACACCGGGAATCGAACCCGAGCCTGTTAAGTGAAAGTTAACTATCCTAGCCACTAGACCATATGGAACAATAAAGAACTATGATTGAAGAGCCATATACATATTATTATTTCACCATACCAATTATAAAAAGGCCAAAACAAAATCGTCGACTTGCAACCTTACTTTTGACACATTAGTTAAATCTTCATCAGGCTTAAAAAATTTTTTGCTAGTTTTACATGAAAGAACGAACCTTAGCCCATAGTAGCAGAAATAAGAATATCTAGGTTGCAGCGGTAGCTAGCAACCTATTACATAATCCGGGTTTAAGTGGTAGCTAGCAACCTAGTAAGAAACGCCAAATTAAAAGATGATCATTAGAAGAGCAAACAATTGCTTATATTAGACTTAGTTAACTGCCTGATTCTTTGAGGTTCGTCTCTTACTATTCCAAAGAAGAAAAAAACCGTAGGCTTTTTCCTGTTTGTAATCCGGGTTGCAGTGGTAGCTAGCAACCTAGTAAGAGACGATCACCTCCAATGATAAGAAATATAAAACCCCCCAACTCCTAAAAAAAGAGTCAGATCAAAACAAAAAGTACACCATTAGAACCGCCTTGTCCGAATCCTATATAAAGGAAACTTACCGCCCTTTGGCTTGAATAACAAAGAAAATATATTGGCTTGAATATCAAAAAAATAGACTTTTACCACGTTATTCTCCACAAACGGGATATTTTTTTCTTTCCGCTTGAATTTTCTCCTCAGCTAGCTGGGCACTGGAAAATCATAGAGAGCTGTATAATAGCTCATTTTAAAGGAAATTACAACATCTAGTCACTTTTGTATTTAAAAATAAAATACTTTTTAAAGTAGAATCAATTTTGTCAAAAAAATTACATTTTTGATGTATTTTCATACTGCAGTCTTTTCAAAGATATTTGAATTTTGAAGCAATAAAACAGTTCATGGTAATGAACTCTATAGTAACAATAGCTACTTGTCTCAATTGTAACCGAAACTCCTGGAACCAAATTTTCTTTTTTGGCTTAATCGCTAAAATTATTATGTAAACTGCAAAAATATTTATGATGCCTAATCAGTAATAGTAATTTTTTAATTTAAACAACAAAAATACATGAAAATTCTAAAATTAGTTTTGCTTTTTGTCTCCTGGAAGAAATATTTTTTTCATCTCAGTTCAAATTTATTATTGTATCCTGGAACCAAACTTTTTTTGGTTTGTAACCCGTAAAGTACATATCTCCGTATTATTGTCTCATAATTGCAATTATTTTAGTTTTCAGTCCAGAATCGCTAAACTTATTATGTAAAATGCAAAAATATTTATGGTGTCTAACCAATAATATTAGTTTTTTTAATTCAAACAGGAGAAATACCTAAAAAATTTTAAAATTAGTTTTGTTTTATGCTAGGTTTTAGATACTCGACACGGGATTTTGAATAGTGGCAGCTACTACAACATTCTGCCTAAACGATATATTTTTTTTTAGTTTCTTTTTTTCTTTTCCACAGATAGCTTTGCACTGGAACATCGTAGAGAGTTGTTCAATGGCTCATTTTAAATCCGGGTATAATAAAGTTATAATAAAGAACGACCTCTTGCCTATACTAAATTTTATACGCCACTTAATTATAGTATAGGTTAGTAATTCAAAAGATAGCATGGCACTGACAAATCGTAGAGAGTTGTTCAATGGCTCATTTTAAAGGAAATTAATGGGGTTAAAAACCTTTTGTAATTAAAACAAATAATAAAGAACGACCTATACCTATACTAAGTCTCTTTAGTCTTACCTATACTAAATCTTATACGCCACTTAATTATAGTATAGGTTAGTAATTCAACAGATAGCATGGAACTGGAACATCGTAGAAATCCGGGTTGCAGCGGTAGCTAGCAACCTAGTAAGAGACGATCACCTCCACTGTTAAGAAATATAAAACCCCCCAACTCCTAAAAAAAGAGTCAGATCAAAACAAAAAGTACACCATTAGAACCGCCTTGTCCGAATCCTCTATAAAGGAAACTTACCGCCCTTTGGCTTGAATAACAAAGAAAATATATTGGCTTGAAAATCAAGAAAATAGACTTTTACCACATTATTCTCCACAAATGGGATATTTTTTTCTTTCCACTTTTTTTTCATGCTCAGCTAGCTGGGCATTGGAAAATCATAGAGAGTTGTATAATAGCTCATTTTAAAGGCAATTGTAGCATCTAGTCACTTTTGTAATTAAAAATAAAATACTTTTTAAAGTAGAATCAATTTTGTCAAAAAAATTGCATTTTTGATGTATTTTCATTCTGCAGTCTTTTCAAAGATATTTGAATTTTGAAGCAATAAAACAGTTCATGGTAATGAACTCTATAGTAATAATAGCTACTTGTCTCAATAGTAACCGAAACTCCTGGAACCAAAATTTTCTTTTTTGGCTTAATCGCTAAAATTATTATGTAAACTGCAAAAATATTTATGATGCCTAATCAGTAATAGTAATTTTTTAATTTAAACAACAAAAATACATGAAAGTTCTAAAATTAGTTTTGCTTTTTGTCTCCTGGAAGAAAAATTCCCCTCACGCGAGTGGAAAAAAAGACAGAATAACCAAAAACAATATCAAAATATCCGGGTTGCAGCGGTAGCTAGCAACCTCGTAAGAGACGATCACGTCCAATGTTAAGAAATATAAAAACCCATAGTTCCTAAAAAAGGAGTCAGATCAAAACAAAAAGTACACCATTAGAACCACCTTGTCCGAAACCCCTGTATAGGAAACTTTCTGTCCCTTGGCTTGAACAGCAAGGGAAATATATTGGCTTAAAAATCAAGAAAATTGACTTTAACCACATTATTCTCTCCAAACGGGATATTTTTTTCTTTTTTTCTCTTTTTTTTTGTATCCAGAGATAGCTTGGCACTGGAACATCGTAGAGGGTTGTTCAATAGCTCATTTTAAAGGAAATTAATTGGGTTAAAAACTTTTTGTAACTAAAATAAATTATTTCTAAAAAAGAATACATTTTCCAATAAAAACTGTATTTTTGATGCAGTGACGTCATAATTACTATATAAGAAAAGTCAAAACTGTAAATGGGCTCATTCATGAATACATAATGGTTAGATCAAAGCAAGCTACTCGCAAGTTAAAAAATCAGTACTAAAAAATCAAGAAAAGTAGCAGCTACTACAACATTCTGCCTAAACGGGATATTTTTTTCTCTTTTCTTTGTTTCCAGTATAATAAAGATCAAACTCTTCCCTATACTAACTTGCATACGCAACTTTACTATAGTTAAGATTACAGCATTTATATTTTTTTTTACATTAAAAGACGATAAAATAAGGAACGAACTTTAACCCATAGTAACTTAAGTATTAAATCAAACGGTTCGTTGTCATAGTAAAGAGCTGTGTAATGGCTCATTTTAAATTACAATAATTATCCGGGTTGCAGCGGTAGCTAGCAACCCGAAGAAATATAAAACCCCCAACTCCTAAAAAAAGAGTCAGATCAAAACAAAAAGTACACCATTAGAACCGCCTTGTCCGAAACCTCTATAAAGGAAACTTACCGCCCTTTGGCTGGAATAACAAAGAAAATATATTGGCTTGAAAATCAAGAAAATTGACTTTTACCACGTTATTCTCCACAAACGGGATATTTTTTCTCTTCCGCTTGATTTTCCTCCTCTGCTAGCTGGGCACTGGAAAATCATAGAGAGCCGTATAATAGCTCATTTTAAAGGAAATTGCAACGTCTAGTGCCTTTTGTAACTAAAATAAATTACTTTTTAAAGTAGAGTCAATTTTGTCAAAAAAATTGCATTTTTGATGTATTTTCATACTGCAGTCTTTTCAAAGTTATAATAAAGAACGAGCTATTACCTATACTAAATTTTATACGCCACTTAATTATAGTATAGGTTAGTAATTCAACAGATACCATGGCACTGGAACATTGTAGAGAGTTGTTCATTGGCTCATTTTGAAGGAAATTAATGGGGTTAAAAACTTTTTGTAATTAAAACAATAATTTTTATTACATTAAGAAATTTTATATGTTATAATAAAGAACAACCTCTTGCCTATACTAAATTTTATACACCACTTAATTATAGTATAGGTTAGTAATTCCACAGATAGCTTGGCACTGGAACATCGTAGAGAGTTGTTTAATGGCTCATTTTAAAGCAAATTAACGGGGTTAATTATAGTAAGGACCGAAGTCTATCTCATAATAACTGTTGTAACAGGGAAAATAAAATAGGTATGTGGTATATTTGACGTCATACGAGGTTACGTGTGATTTTTCCGGGTTGCAGCGGTAGTACAGTAAAGAACGATGTCTCGCCAATAGTGACTGATATATGGTGGCTCCAGGGGTAGCTACAAGTACATAAAAGGATCGAAATGGGTCAAGACTTACGCTATTAGACATGTAAGAGAATTTACATAAAGGATCGACGTGGTTCATTATAAATTATATCCGGGTTGCAGTGGTAGCTAGCAACCTAGTAAGAGATTATCACGTCCAATGTTAATAATATACTAACTTGCATAGGCAACTTCACTATAGTTAAGATTACCGTATTTATATTATGCATCATTATAAATTATAAAAGGTTCGAATGTTCGAATATTATAGAGTTAAAAATTTTCCCACACCGGGAATCAAACTTGGGCCTGTTAAGTGAAAGTTAACTATACTAGCCACTAGACCATATGGACCATAAATTAGTATGATTTAAGTTATAATAAAGAACGACCTCTTGCCTATACTAAATTTTATACGCCGCTTAATTATAGTATAGGTTAGTAACTCCACATATAGCTTGGCACTGGTACAGTAAAGAACGAACTTCCAGCCCATGGTAATTAAAATAAGATTATAATTTCAGGTTAAAGATTGATCAATGATGTCATAATCGTAGGTTGTAGCCAGGACGTCTCTTACTATTCCAATTAAGAAAAAGCCATAGGCTTTTTCCTGTTTTATAATAAAGAACGAACTCTTCCCAATACTAACTGGTAGAGGCAACTTCACTGTAGTTAAGATTACAGTATTTATATTATGACAATGCAAAAGGTATGAGAAAAAAGTGCAAAACTCTGTAAACTGCAAAAATATTCAGAATGTTTGAGTAATAATTTCACTTTATGAAAAGAAACTATATACATTCCTAAAAATCTTTAAATGAGTCTTATTTTATCTTAATGTTTAAACAACTTGATACAATATTATCATTATTAAATATCCGGGTTGCAGCGGTACCTAGCAACCTAGTAAGAGACGATCACGTCCAATGTTAAGAAATATAAAAACCCATAGTTCCTAACAAAGGAGTCAGATCAAAACAAAAAGTACACCATTAGAACCGCCTTGTCCGAAACCCCTGTATAGTAAACCTTTTGTCCCTTGGCTTGATCCGGGTTGCAGCGGTAGCTAGCAACCTAGTAAGAGACGATCACCTCCAATGTCAAGAAATATAAAACCCCCCAACTCCTAAAAAAAGAGTCCGATCTAAACAAAAAGTACACCATTAGAACCGCCTTGTCCGAATCCTCTATAAAGGAAACTTACCGCCCTTTGGCTTGAATAACAAAGAAAATATATTGGCTTGAAAATCAAGAAAATTGACTTTTACCACGTTATTCTCCACAAACGAGATATTTTTTTCTTTCCGCTTTTTTTTTCTGCTCAGCTAGCTGGGCACTGGAAAATCATAGAGAGCTGTATAATAGCTCATTTTAAAGGAAATTGCAACATCTAGTCACTTTTGTATTTAAAAATAAAATACTTTTTAAAGTAGAATCAATTTTGTCAAAAAAATTGCATTTTTGATGTATTTTTGATGTATTAATTAACTTCAAATGTTAAGAAATATAAAAACCCCCAGCTCCTAAAAAAAGAGTCAGATCAAAACAAAAAGTCACCATTTGAACCGCCTTGTCCGAATCCTCTATAAAGGAAACTTACCGCCCTTTGGCTTGAATAACAAAGAAAATATATTGGCTTGAAAATCAAGAAAATTGACTTTTACCACGTTATTCTCCACAAACGGGATATTTTTTTCTTTCCGCTTTTTTTTTCTGCTCAGCTAGCTGGGCACTGGAAAATCATAGAGAGCTGTATAATAGCTCATTTTAAAGGAAATTGCAACATCTAGTCACTTTTGTATTTAAAAATAAAATACTTTTTAAAGTAGAATCAATTTTGTCAAAAAAATTGCATTTTTGATGTATTTTCATACTGCAGTCTTTTCAAAGATATTTGAATTTTGAAGCAATAAAACAGTACATGTACTGAACTCTATATTAATAATATATACTAGTATAAATAGTAACCGAAACTCCTGGAACCAAAATTTTCTTTTTTGTCTTAATCGCTAAAATTATTATGTAAACTGCAAAAATATTTATGATGCCTAATCAGTAATAGTAATTTTTTAATTTAAACAACAAAAATACATGAAAATTCTAAAATTAGTTTTGATTTTTGTCTCCTGGAATAAATTTTTTTTTCATCTCAGTTCAAATTTATTATTGTATCCTGGAACCAAGCTTTTTTTGGTTTGTAACCCGTAAAGTACATATCTCCATATTATTGTCTCATAATTGCAATTATTTTAGTTTTCAGTCCAGAATCACTAAACTTATTATGTAAACTGCAAAAATATTTATGGTGTCTAACCAATAATACTAATTTTGTAATTCAAACAAGATAAATACCTGAAAATTTTAAAATTAGTTTTGTTTTATGCTAGGTTTTAGATACTCGACACGGGATTTTGTGTGCTTAATAATTTTAAACCTTGAAAAAATATGGTCTCACGCGAGTGGAAAAAAAGAAAGAATAACCAAAAACAATATCAAAATAGAACAATCCAAATTTCTACTAATAGAAAACTTTACTACACAAAAAATAAAGCTAACATCCTGAAATATCAGAAAAGTTTATTTAAAAGAGATAAAAATGCCACCAAACGCAATAAAGCTCGAGCACGCGTAAGGATTGCTACTAAGATGTCTTGTGATCCAGGATTTAAGAAAATGAAATATGACAGAGCAAAACAGAGGTATCTTACGGATCAGGGGTATCGAGAAGGGAAAATTGAGACAGCGAAACAAAAGAGCAAGGAAAGGTATGATAACGATATAGATTACCGAAACAAACATAAGAAAAAAGTTGCTACCAGAATAATGGGTAGATACTGGGGTGACAAAAGCTATAATGAAAAAATTAAATTCTCTGCGAGGTTGTACCGAAGAACGCATAAGGACAAAGGGAAAAATTACATTCAGAAATACAAGAAGATGGCAAAAATGCAGGCTGATCTTTGTAAATTGAGAAACATTTTACGCATGTTTTATCGGGATCACGAAAAGTATTCGAAATTACAGATTAAAATTCTCTTTGAAAGAGCGGATGCTGTTGAAAAGTCGGCTAGAAATGCTTTGGCAAAGCTTCATAGCAATATCCAAAAGAAATGTTGTCAGTTTAACGAAAAGCTTCCAAGGTATGGATTGGCAACTGCGGAACAGTTTATAGATGCAATGGAAAATGTTCGACAACACAGTGAATATACGGAGGCGTACTTCTTAGAAAATTCGTATATTAATTTTGGAAGGAGCAATTGCAGTTTATGTAGCAGCAATAAAAATATATATACAAGCATACCTATCAACAGCGAAGGAAAAGCAATGTTTTTCAATTATGGCGAAAACGAGCCTGTTAGGGTTATTAGTAAATGTGTTTGTAAGACTAATGATTTAGAACAAATTCCTGGAACACCGACTCAAGAAAAAAGCATTTGTAACTGTGTTTTAAACAGTTCGTTTAGTTCTACTGAATATTTGGCAAAAAATTCTCTGTGTAGTAGTTATAATAAAGAACGATTTCTTGCCTATACTAAATTTAAACGCCACTTAATTATAGTGTAGTTTAGTAATTACACAGATAGCTTGGCACTGGGACATCGTAGAGTTGTTTAATGACTCATTTTAAAGGAAATTAATGGGGTTAAAAAGCTTTTGTAATTACAAAACAAATAATATTTAAAATAAAATCATCTTTCTTACGAAATTACATTGAAAGAAGATCATTACAATAGCAAACCATTGCAGACATTGGACTTAGATAGCTACTTGATTGTTTGAGGTCCGTTTCTTACTATTTCAAAGAAGAAAAAGCCGCAAGCTTTTTCCTGTTTTCTGGGTTAAAGCGGTAGCTAGCAATCCGAGTTGCAGCGGTAGCTAGCAACCTAGTAAGAGACGATCACGTCCAATATTAAGAAATATAAAAACCCATAACTCCTAAAAAAAGGAGTCAGATCAAAACAAAATGTATACCATTAAAACTGCCTTGTCCGAAACCCCTGTATAGGAAACTTTGGCTTGAACACTTTGGCGAAACTTTGGCGAAACCCCTGTAAAGGTCCCTTGGATTGAACAGCAAGGGACATTTATTGGCTTGAAAATCAACAAAAGTGGCAGCTACTACAACATTCTGCTTGAACGGGATATTTTTTTTTCTTTCTTTTTTTCTTTTTTCTTTTTTTCTTTTCCACAGATAGCTTGGCACTGGAACATCGTAGAGAGTTGTTCAATGGCTCATTTTAAAGGAATCCGGGTTGCAGCGGTAGCTAGCAACCTAGTAAGAGACGATCACCTCCAATGTCAAGAAATATAAAACCCCCCAACTCCTAAAAACAGAGTCAGATCAAAACAAAAAGTACACCATTAGAACCGCCTTGTCCAAATCCTCTATGAAGGAAACTTACCGCCCTTTGGCTTGAATAACAAAGAAAATATATTGGCTTGAAAATCAAGAAAATTGACTTTTACCACGTTATTCTCCACAAACGGGATATTTTTTTCTTTCCGCTTTTTCTTTCTGCTCAGCTAGCTGGGCACTGGAAAATCATAGAGAGCTGTATAATAGCTCATTTTAAAGGAAATTGCAACATCTAGTCACTTTTGTATTTAAAAATAAAATACTTTTTAAAGTAGAATCAATTTTGTCAAAAAAATTGCATTTTTGATGTATTTTCATACTGCAGTCTTTTCAAAGATATTTGAATTTTGAAGCAATAAAACAGTCCATGTAATGAACTCTATAGTAATAATAGCTACTTGTCTCAATAGTAACCGAAACTCCTGGAACCAAAATTTTCTTTTTGGCTTAATCGCTAAAATTATTATGTAAACTGCAAAAATATTTATGATGCCTAATCAGTAATAGTAATTTTTTAATTTAAGCAACAAAAATACATGAAAATTCTAAAATTAGTTTTGCTTTTTGTCTCCTGGAAGAAATTTTTTTTCATCTCAGTTCAAATTTATTATTGTATCCTGGAACCAAACTTTTTTGGTTTGTAACCCGTAAAGTACATTACATATTATTGTCTCATAATTGCAATTATTTTAGTTTTCAGTCCAGAATCACTAAACTTATTATGTAAACTGCAAAAATATTTATGGTGTCTAACCAATAATACTAATTTTGTAATTCAAACAAGATAAATACCTGAAAATTTTAAAATTAGTTTTGTTTTATGCTAGGCTTTAGATACTCGACACGGGATTTTGTGTGCTTAATAATTTTAAACCTTGAAAAAATATGGTCTCACGCGAGTGGAAAAAAAGAAAGAATAACCAAAAACAATATCAAAATAGAACAATCCAAATTTCTACTAATAGAAAACTTTACTACACAAAAAATAAAGCTAACATCCTGAAATATCAGAAAAGTTTATTTAAAAGAGATAAAAATGCCACCGAACGCAATAAAGCTCGAGCACGCGTAAGGATTGCTACTAAGATGTCTTGTGATCCAGGATTTAAGAAAATGAAATATGACAGAGCAAAACAGAGGTATCTTACGGATCAGGGGTATCGAGAAGGGAAAATTGAGACAGCGAAACAAAAGAGCAAGGAACGGTATGATAACGATATAGATTACCGAAATATAATAAAGAACGACCTCTTGCCTATACTAAATTTTATACGCCACTTAATTGTAGTATAAGTTAGTAATTCCACAGATAGCTTGGCACTGGAACATCGTAGAGAGTTGTTTAATGGCTCATTGTAAAGTAAATTAATGGGGGTAAAAACTTTTTGTAGTTATAAAACAAATTATTTTTAAATAGAATCATTTTTCTTACGAAATTACATTAAAAGAAGATCATTACAATAACAAACCATTGCATACATTGGACTTAGTTAGCTACTTGATTGTTTGAGGTTCGTCTCTTACTATTTCACGAAAGAAAAAGCCGTAGGATTTTTCTTGATTGTTATTCGGGTTGCAGTGGTAGCTAGCAACCTAGTCCAGGTTGCAGCGGTAGCTATCAACCTAGAAAGAGACGATCACGTCCAATGTTAAGAAATATAAAAACCCATAACTCCTAAAAAAAGTTAGATCAAAAGCTTATAATAAAGAACGAACTCTTGCCCTTAGTTACCTATGTCTTGTCAAATTAGCTAATTAATTTCACTGGATTTTGTTTTAAAAATAATTCCCACACCGGGATTCGAACCCAAGCTAATTGGTTGAAAGCCAACTATCCTAAGACACTGGACCATATGAGATACATGTAGAAAGCTATTAATTGTTTTATGATATCTTATAGCATAAATTTCATCGGATATAGCTGAAACCTAGTAAAGAACAAACCAAGGCACATAGTAACTAAAACTTTTATCCGGGTTGCAGCGGTAGCTAGCAACCTAGTAAGAGACGATCACGTCCAATGTTAAGAAATATAAAAACCCATAGTTCCTAACAAAGGAGTCAGATCAAAACAAAAAGTACACCATTAGAACCGCCTTGTCCGAAACCCCTGTATAGGACACTTTCTGTCCCTTGGCTTGAACAGCAAGGGAAATATATTGGCTTGAAAATCAAGAAAAGTGGCAGCTACTACAACATTCTG
Organism: Artemia sp. Qi Xiang Cuo; assembly: GCF_049724085.1. Classification (NCBI taxonomy): domain Eukaryota; kingdom Metazoa; phylum Arthropoda; class Branchiopoda; order Anostraca; family Artemiidae; genus Artemia; species Artemia sp. Qi Xiang Cuo. The sequence continues at coordinate 66,426,576 of NC_142802.1, read as the reverse complement.
CCTAAACGGAATATTTTTTTCTTTCTTTTTTTCTTTTCCACAGATAGCTTGGCACTGGAATATCGTAGAGGGTTGTTCAATAGCTCATTTTAAAGGAAATTAATTGGGTTAAAAACCTTTTGTAATTAAAATAAATTATTTCTAAAAGAGAATAAATTTTCCCACCAAAAACTGCATTTTTGATGTTTTTTCACACTGCAGTCTTTCAAACATAATCGTATACCAGCGGTAAGATTTGAACCAACGCCTCCGAAGAGACTGGTGGCTAACACCAGTGCCTTGGACCACTCGGCCAGGCTGCCTCTCATAAATAACTACATATCTGAATCTGGGTTGCAGCAGTAGCTAGCAATCTAGTAAGAGACGATCAGTCCAATGATAAGAAATATAACAATTATAATAAAGATCGAACTCTTCCCTATACTAACTTGCATACGCAACTTCACTATAGTTAATATAGTTAAGATTACAGTATTTATATTATACATCATTATAAATTATAAAAGGTTCAAATATTCGAAGATTATAGAGTTAAAAATTTTCCCACACCGGGAATCGAACCCGAGCCTGTTTTATTATAGTAAAGAACGAACTCTTGCCCTTAGTTACCTATGTCTTGTCAAATTAGCTAATTAATTTCACCTGATTTTGTTTTAAAAATAATTATAATAAAGATCGAACTCTTCCCTATACTAACTTGCATACGCAACTTCACTATAGTTAAGATTACAGTATTTATATTATGCATCATTATAAATTATAAAAGGTTCAAATGTTCGAAGATTATAGAGTTAAAAATTTTCCCACACCGGGAATCGAACCCGAGCCTGTTAAGTGAAAGTTAACTATCCTAGCCAATAGACCATATGGAACCATAAAGAAGTATGATTTAAGAGCCATATGCATATTATTATTTCACCATACCAATTATAATAAGGCCAAAACAAAATCGTCGACTTTCAACCTTACTTTTGACACATTAGTTAAATCTTCATCAGGCTTAAAAAATGTTTTTTATAATAAAGAATTACATTAAAGGACGAACTATTGTTATCCGGGTTGCAGCGGTAGCTAGCAACCTAGTATACAGTAAAGAACGAATATGTAAGTTTCATCAGATATAATTTCATGATCAAGATTGATCAATGACGTCATTATCATAGGTATTACCCATCCGGGTTGCAGCGGTAGCTAGCAACCTAGTAAGAGACGATCACGTCCAATGTTACAGTAAAGAACGATCTCTCGCCCACAGTAACTGATGTATGGTGGTTCCAGGGGTAGCTGCTAGCTATCAAAATTGCAGCGGTAACCGGGTTGCAGCGGCAGCTGTAACCCGGAGTCTCCTTCTTTAAACAACAAAGAAAATATGTCGGCTTGTTATTAAACAAAACCCAAACAAAGATAAAACAAATTAAAAAATTTTCAGATATTTCGCCAGATTTTACATAATTTTTACATAAAGGATTGATACAGTTTTTTATAAATGGGGACTATGTAAGCTTCATCGTATGTAGTTGAAACCTAGTAAAGAAAAATCCGGGTTGCAGCGGTAGCTAGCAACCTAGTAAGAGACGATCACGTCCAATGTTAAGAAATATAAAAACCCATAGTTCCTAAAAAAGGAGTCAGATCAAAACAAATATAAAAAAAAGAACTCTTGCCTATACTAAATTGCATACTCAACTTAATTATTGCTAATGATATAGTAATGATATGGTTTTATTGATAGCTGAATTACAAATTAAAAGAAAATGATCCGGGTTGCAGCGGTAGCTAGCAACCTAGTAAGAGACGATCACGTCCAATGTTAAGAAATGTAAAAACCCATAGTTCCTAAAAAAGGAGTCAGATCAAAACAAAAAGTACACCATTAGAACCGCCGTGTCGGAAAACCCTGTATAGGAAACTTTCAGTCCCTTGGCTTGAACAGCAAGGGAAATATATTGGCTTGAAAATCAAGAAAAGTTGCAGCTACTACAACATTCTGCCTAAACGGGATATTTTTTTTCTTTTTTCTTTCTTGTTTTCCACAGATAGCTTGGCACTGGAACACCGTAGAGAGTTGTTCAATGGCTCATTTTAAAGGAAATTAATTGGGTTTAAAATTTATAGTAACTAAAATAAATTATTTCTAAAAGAGAATAAATTTTTCCACCAAAAACTGCATTTTTGATGTCTTTTCACACTGCAGTATTTCAAACATTATACCAGCGGTAAGATTTGAACCCACGCCTCCGAAGAGACTGCTGGCTAACACCAGTGCCTTGGACCACTCGGCCTGGCTGCCTGTCATAAATAATATATATGTGAATCTCGGTTGCAGCAGTAGCTGGCAACCTAGCAAGAGACGATCAGTCCAATGCTAAGAAATATAAAAACCCAAAACTCCTAAAAATAGAGTCAGATCAAAACAAAAGTACATCAATAGAACTACCTTGTCTGAAACCTTACTAGATAAATAATGAATGTCGTCATCCGGGTTGCAGCGGTAGCTAGCAACCTAGTAAGAGACGATCACGTCCAATGTTAAGAAACATAAAAACCCATAGTTCCTAACAGAGGAGTCAGATCAAAACAAAAAGTACACCATTAGAACCGCCTTGTGCGAAACCCCTGTATAGGAAACTTTCTATCCCTTGGCTTGAACAGCAAGGGAAATATATTGGCTTGAAAATCAAGAAAAGTGGCAGCTACTACAACATTCTGCCTAAACGGGATATTTTTATTTTGTTTTTTCTCTTTTCTATTGTATCCAGAGATAGCTTGGCACTGGAACATCGTAGAGGGTTGTTCAATAGCTCATTTTAAAGGAAATTAATTGGGTTAAAAATCTATAGTAACTAAAATAAATTATTTCTAAAAGAGAATAAATTTTTCCACCAAAAACTGCATTTTGATGTCTTTTCACACTGCAGTCTTTCAAACATAATCGCATACCAGCGGCAAGATTTGAACCCACGCCTCCGAAGAGACTGGTGGCTAACACCAGTGCCTTGGACCACTCGGCCAGGCTGCCTCTCATAAATAAATATATATGTGAATTTGGGTTGCAGCAGTATCCGGGTTGCAGCGGTAGCTAGCAACCTCCGGGTTGCAGCGGTAGCTAGCAACCTAGTAAGAGACGATCACGTCCAATGTTTATATCCGGGTTGCAGCGGTAGCTAGCAACCTAGTAAGAGACGATCACCTCCAATGTCAAGAAATATAAAGCCCCCCAACTCCTAAAAAAGAGTCAGATCAAAACAAAAAGTACACCATTAGAACCGCCTTGTCCGAATCCTCTATAAAGGAAACTTACCTCCCTTTGGCTTGAATAACAAAGAAAATATATTGGCTTGAAAATCAAGAAAATTGACTTTTACCACGTTATTCTCCACAAACGGGATATTTTTTTCTTTCCGCTTTTTCTTTCTGCTCAGCTAGCTGGGCACTGGAAAATCATAGAGAGCTGTATAATAGCTCATTTTAAAGGAAATTGCAACATCTAGTCACTTTTGTATTTAAAAATAAAATACTTTTTAAAGTAGAATCAATTTTGTCAAAAAAATTGCATTTTTGATGTATTTTCATACTGCAGTCTTTTCAAAGATATTTGAATTTTGAAGCAATAAAACAGTCCATGTAATGAACTCTATAGTAATAATAGCTACTTGTCTCAATAGTAACCGAAACTCCTGGAACCAAAATTTTCTTTTTTGGCTTAATCGCTAAAATTATTATGTAAACTGCAAAAATATTTATGATGCCTAATCAGTAATAGTAATTTTTTAATTTAAACAACAAAAATACATGAAAATTCTAAAATTAGTTTTGCTTTTTGTCTCCTGGAAGAAATTTTTTTTTCATCTCATTCGGGTTGCAGCGGTAGCTAGCAACCTAGTAAGAGACGATCACCTCCAATGTCAAGAAATATAAAACCCCCCAACTCCTAAAAACAGAGTCAGATCAAAACAAAAAGTACACCATTAGAACCGCCTTGTCCGAATCCTCTATAAAGGAAACTTACCGCCCTTTGGCTTGAATAACAAAGAAAATATATTGGCTTGAAAATCAAGAAAATTGACTTTTACCACGTTATTCTCCACAAACGGGATATTTTTTTCTTTCCGCTTTTTCTTTCTGCTCAGCTAGCTGGGCACTGGAAAATCATAGAGAGCTGTATAATAGCTCATTTTAAAGGAAATTGCAACATCTAGTCACTTTTGTATTTTAAAATAAAATAATTTTTAAAGTATAAACAAATTTTTCAAAAAAATTTCATTTTTGATGTATTTTAATAATGAAGTCTTTTCAAATATATTTTAATTTTTAAGCAATAAAAAAGTCCATTTAATGAAATCTATAGTAATAATAGCTACTTTTATAAATAGTAACATAAAATAATTGAAAAAAAATTTTCTTTTTTTTATTAATCTATAAAATTATTATGTAAACTTAAAAAATATTTATGATGCATAATCAGTTATAGTAATTTTTTAATTTAAACAACAAAAATACATGAAAATTCTAAAATTAGTTTTGCTTTTTGTCTCCTGGAAGAAATTTTTTTTTCATCTCAGTTCAAATTTATTATTGTATCCTGGAACCAAACTTTTTTTGGTTTGTAACCCGTAAAGTACATTCCATATTATTGTCTCATAATTGCAATTATTTTAGTTTTCAGTCCAGAATCACTAAACTTATTATGTAAACTGCAAAAATATTTATGGTGTCTAACCAATAATACTAATTTTGTAATTCAAACAAGATAAATACCTGAAAATTTTAAAATTAGTTTTGTTTTATGCTAGGTTTTAGATACTCGACACGGGATTTTGTGTGCTTAATAATTTTAAACCTTGAAAAAATATGGTCTCACGCGAGTGGAAAAAAAGAAAGAATAACCAAAAACAATATCAAAATAGAACAATCCAAATTTCTACTAATAGAAAACTTTACTACACAAAAAATAAAGCTAACATCCTGAAATATCAGAAAAGTTTATTTAAAAGAGATAAAAATGCCACACAACGCAATAAAGCTCGAGCACGCGTAAGGATTGCTACTAAGATGTCTTGTGATCCAGGATTTAAGAAAATGAAATATGACAGAGCAAAACAGAGGTATCTTACGGATCAGGGGTATCGAGAAGGGAAAATTGAGACAGCGAAACAAAAGAGCAAGGAACGGTATGATAACGATATAGATTACCGAAATATAATAAAGAACGACCTCTTGCCTATACTAAATTTTATACGCCACTTAATTGTAGTATAAGTTAGTAATTCCACAGATAGCTTGGCACTGGAACATCGTAGAGAGTTGTTTAATGGCTCATTGTAAAGCAAATTAATGGGGGTAAAAACTTTTTGTAGTTATAAAACAAATTATTTTTAAATAGAATAATTTTTCTTACGAAATTACATTAAAAGAAGATCCTTACAATAACAAACCAGTGCATACATTGGACTTAGTTAGCTACTTGATTGTTTGAGGTTCGTCTCTTACTATTTCACGAAAGAAAAAGCCGTAGGCTTTTTCCTGTTTGTAATTCGGGTTGCAGTGGTAGCTAGCAACCTAGTCCAGGTTGCAGCTGTAGCTATCAACCTAGTAAGAGACGATCACGTCCAATGTTAAGAAATATAAAAACCCATAACTCCTAAAAAAAGTTAGATCAAAAGCTTATAATAAAGAACGAACTCTTGCCCTTAGTTACCTATGTCTTGTCAAATTAGCTAATTATAATAAAGAACGACCTCTTGCCTATACTAAATTTTATACGCCACTTAATTATAGTATAGGTTATTACATTAAAAGATTTCATATTAAAGATTGATCAATGACGTCATAATCGTATACCAGCGGTGGGGTTTGAACCCTGGCCTCCGAAGAGACTGTTGGATAACACCAACGCCTTGGACCAGTCGACCACTTTGCGTCTCGTAACTATCTATGTGAATACGGGTTGCAGCAGTAGCTAGCAACCTAGTAGGAGACGATCACGCCCAATGCTAAGAAATGTAAAACCCAGAACTCATAAAAATAGATCAAAACAAAAGCCCCTCATTAGAACCCCCTTGGCTGAAACCCTACCGGATAAACAACGAATCTCGTCATAACTTTATTAGAATATAATAAGGAACGAACGCTAGCTCATTGTAACTGAAACATTGATTAACAGTAGTAGCCTTAGCTTTATATCTGAGTTGAAGCGGTAGCTAGCAACCTAGTATTAAAGAATGAACTCTAGCCTGTACTAATTGAAATGTTAATACATTACATAAAAGATAGACACAGTTCATTATAAATGGGGATACTTATAAGTATTCCCGTCATTATAGAGATATTTTTTGCTTTTATATATTCCGTAGATAAAGGGGAACTGGGACATCAGAGGGAGCTGTTTAATGGCTAGTTTTAAAGAAAATTGACGTATTTAAAACATTTTGTAATTGACCAAAATTATTTTTAATATAGAATCAATTTGCTACGAATTAACTGTATTTTCATGTACAAGACTGATGAATGACGTCATAATCTTAGGTTGTAACCGTATATGGCGTAAAAGTAAATGCAATATTATGATGTTAGCTATGATGAAATCAGTATATTTTAACATATTTTCGGTTCAGAATTGCTAAATTTATTATGCAAACTGCAAAAATATTTAAGGTTTCTGAGCATCCGGGTTGCAGCTTTAGCTTGCAATCTAGTAAGAGACAATCACGTCCAATACAAAGAATTATAATAACCCTTAACTCCTAAAAATTGAGTCAGGTCAAAACAAGAAGTACACTTTACACGATGAAGTAACAACGATTTCCACTAAGCTTTCGCTCTTTCCGCAATTCAATGTCTTTTCATAATGCAGTCTATTCAAAGATATTTGATTATTAAAGCAGGTCCGAGTTCATACAAAAATTTCTACTATGCTTCAAACTTTTGGTTTTCTGTTTTAGGGTTTTGGAATTGCTGTAATCCCTTGTTACAATATATGCAAATATATTTGCAATTGCCATTTTTTTGGAACTGTAGCCCATAGTAACTGAAGTAATAAAAGGAATCACTATATAGATGATTATTTTAATTATATCCGCATAAAGAATCCATATATAGAAGCCTTCCACGTGCCGAGTGCATGCAGATATATATTGTCTTTGAATAGACTGCAGTATGAAAAGAAACTTAATTGCGTAAAGAGCAAACAAACTGGTAATTGCGAAAGTGTTTGTATACATTTTAACAGGGATTACAACAATTCAAAAATCTTTAAAAATAAAACCAAAAGTTTGAAGCTTAGTAGAAATCATTGTTAGAAATTGGAATTGCTGTAATAATCAAATATCTTTGAATAGATGAAGTACGAAAAAACATTTAATTGTGTAAAGAGCAAAATACTGATAGTTGCAAAACATTTGTATATATTTTAACAAGGGATTACACCAATTCAAAAATCTTGAAAATTAAAACCAAAAGTTTGAAGTTTAGTAGAAATTGCTGTTAGAAATCGGATATGATGTAATAATCAAATATCTTTGAATAGTTTGCAGAATGAAACAACATTTAATTGAGTAAAGAGCAAAAAAATGGTAATTGCAAAATTTTTGTATATATTTTAACAAGGGATTACAAATATTCAAAACCATAAAAAAAAACCAAAATTTTGAAGCTTAGTAGAAATCGCTTTTAGAAATTGGATTTACTTTAATAATCAGTATCTTTCAAAAGACAGAGCAATGAAAGACATTAAATTGCGTAAGGAGGAAAAAACTGGAAATTAGAAAAATATTTGTACCCCTTCACCGCTTTGAGGTGCACTAGCGGATTTCCTATGCTGCCTAGGGACGGAGGGTCAAGCCTCATTGCCTGGATGCCCACCACCACCGTGGAAATTTCCCGGCTTAGATAGCCCTTTGCTCCCACCTAGAATCAGCAATAGGCTTCAGAAGGGTTACAACAATTTCAAAACCTTAAAAGAGAAAACTAAACGTTTGAAGCTCAGTGGAAATCATTTTAAGAAATCGAATTTGCTGCAATAATCAAATATTTTTGAATAGACTGCAATATGAAAAGACATTGAATTGCGGAAAGAGCAAAAGACGGTTAGTTGAAAAATATTTGTATAAATTTTAACAAGGAATTACAACAACTCAAAAAATGTTAAAAAATAAAAGAAAAGTTTGAAGCTTAGTAGAAATCGTTGTTAGAAAAGTAGACTTGCTGTAATAATCAAATATCTTTGAACAGGCCTTAGTATGAAAAGAGATTTACTTGCGTAAAGAGCAAATAAACTGGTAATTGAAAAAACATTTATATATTTTGTTACAAGGGATTACAACAATTCAAAACCTTAAACAATAATTTATTATAAATGGGGACTATGTAACTTTCATCGGACATAGCTGAAACCTAGTCCGGGATGTAGTGGTAGCTAGCAATCTAGTAAGAGACGATCACACCCCAAAATAAAAATTAAAATAATCCCTAACTCCTAAAAATAGAGCCAGATCAAAACAAGTAGTACACTATTAGAACCGCATTTTCCGAAACCCCTATACAGGAAAGTTACCTTCTTTGGCTGGACAAAAATGATTGAAAATCAAGAACGTATATTGGGTTGAAAATCCTATTGGCTTTAAATATATTGGCAAAGGAAATATATTGATTTCAAAATCAAGAAAAGTGGCTGAAACCACGATATTTTGCATATAAGGTATTTTTCTTTTTTGTTTAATATATAATCACATTGATTCCATGCAGTTTCATCGGTTTTTTATGCATTAATGTCAGAAGAAAAAAACTAGCTCAGATTTGCCCTTATTTTTCTAAGTAAGAAAATATTACAAGTAATATAGGTATTTCTAGTAAGTAAGAAAATTATATAAACAATTATTGAAAAAAGAAAGCTTGCGTAAACCCTATTAATAATAAAATAAGGCAGGAAAAAACAAATTAAACAAATTAGTAGAGCTTGCTTTTGCTGCCAGGAAGAGAAATTTTAAATTGATAAAAGTACGCCGACGTAGGAATCAAAACCCACGACCTTGAGATTAAGAGTCTCACGCTCTACCTACTGTACTAGCCGGGCTTACAAATAGTTACTGAATAAATAATATATGATTATCATTAATTTCAAGTAATTTACAAACAAAAGAAAATCATCAACAAATTCATCAAAAAAGAGAAAAAAGACAAAATAGAAGATATGAGAAGCTGAATTTTGAGCTCGTATTTCCTCTTGTTTTTTTAAGCAATAAAATATTACAAGTAATAGAGGTAGTGCTCGTGAATAAGAAAATGATATAAACAATTATTGAAAAAGGAAATCTTAAGTAAACATATTATGCATAAAATAAGGCAGGAAAAAAACGACTTAAATAAATCGAGCTTGCTTTTGCAGACAGGATGAGAAATTTTCAATCAATAAAAATACGCTCAGGGTTGGGCTCGAAACCACGACTCTGAGATTAAAAGCCTCAAGCTCTACCGAATGAGCTAATCGGGCTTATCTGAATAAATAATATATTATTATCATTAATTTTTAAGTAATTCACAAACAAAAAAATCATCAACAAATTCATCAACAAAAAAAGAAGATATGAGAAGCTGAATTTTGAGCTTGGATTTTCTCTTATGCTTTTTTGTAAGATAATACAGTAAAGAACAAACAGTAAAGCCCATAAAGAGACTAAAACTTTGTAATAAAACCTTAGTTTCAAGAAGCCATCATAATCCATTTGAAATAAACTAAAAATTTTGCCCCGGGTAAGGATCGAACTCATGACCTTTGGATTAAGGGACCTACTCTCTACTCACTGAGCTACCGAATCTTGTGTGTTATGAAGATTACACACTTTGAAACAATATCAAAAAAGATTTATATCAAAGGACAAACTCGAACTCTATTAAAGGACGAGTTATATTAAAGGAAGGCCTGGGTTGCAGCGGTAGCTAGCCTGGTGTGCATTATGTTAATTGACGATCATTAGAAGAACAAACCATTGCATATATTGGACTTAATTAGCTGCCTGAGACTTTGTGGTTCGTCTCTTACTATTTCAAAGAAGAAAAAGCCGTAGGCACTTTACTGAAAAAAATACAAATGAATGTGAGTTGTTAGTTTAATATACATATACTAATATTTAGTAATCAAAATGTTAAAATTATTTGATTTATTAAAGTTATAAAAGTAAAAACATTTATATTTTTTTCAGTAAAGTGCAAATTTTGTTCTGGCCTTGGGAAAGCACAGGGGAAGGCATAAAAAACAACAACAACAACAAATAATATATTATACCAACTTCGATCTCTAATAGAAAAATGACATCCATTCCAATAACTTTCGAAAAATTAACACTGCACAAGCCCTTTTGATTTCAAATCGAAAGAGCCATTTTGGAAACGAAAACGTTTTCTATAAACGCCTTATATGTCCCCAGGGCTTAAATTACATCTCTTACCTTAAGGTCTGTTAGGGTAAGAGACCTTAGGGCGTGAGAGGGGTGTTAGTCGCCTTCCAATCACTTTTGTATATTAAAAAGGGCACAAGCCATTCCAATTTCCAATTGAATGAGCGCTTTTAGAAGTTTCTACGACAACATCTTCGATACGAAGTGCCCTGCTCTAAAGGAAAAAATGAATAAATAATACATTGTGCCAACGTCGTTCTTATTTGCCCCCAGGGCATAACTTAAAACTCTTGCCCTGAGGGTTGTGGGTGAGTGTCCTCCTCTTTAATTAGTCACCATTTCTTGTCTCGTTCTCGAGTGTCTCCGTTCTTTGCTTAAGCAGCGCGATCGTGCTGCCATATAAAATGATTTATACAACAACTTTCTATATAAACCTTATATCCCCCAGGGCATAACTTACAACCCTTGCACTGAGGGCTCTGAGGGGGTTATCACCCTAAAATACCTTATTTCCAGAACGTTCAACTGCGTTGAACAAAATTAATATCTCTAAATTTGGATTGGATGTGTTTTGGAAAATGGTGGGCGTGAGAGGATCGTTAGTCGCTATCCAATCACTTTCAACCATTAAAAAAGGCACTAGCCCTTTCAATTTACAATTGAATGAGCTCTTTTGAATTTTCTACGACAACACTTTCAATAAAAAGTTTATATGCCCCAGGGCATAACTGACAACCCTTGCCCTAAGGGCTGTGGGGGGAGGGGTTGTCATCCTTAAAGACCTAATTTCCAAAACTTTCAACTATGCTGAATAAAATGGTTATCTAAAAATTTTGATTGGATTTGTTTTGGAAAATGGTGGGCGTGAGAGGGGGGTTAGTTGCCCTCAAATAACTTTCAACTATTAAAAAGGGTACTATCCCTTTGAATTTCAAATTGAATGAGCCCTTTTTCAAGTTTCTACGACAAAGATTTCAATAAAAACCTTATATACCCCTAGGGCATAACTTATAATCCTTGCCCTGAGGGCTGTGGGGGAGTGTCCTTCTCAAAAATATATTCTATCTGGAAATAAAATACACTGAACAAAATGGCTATCGGGAAATTTTTATTGGATGTGTTTGGGGAAAAAAATAAAAGTTTAAAATAGGGATAAAATCATTTTTAATTGACAGTGTATAGAAAATTCACAAAAAATACCAGGTATTTCGGTCACTGTATATGTGACCTAAATATCTGGTATTTTTTGTAAATTTTCTGTTCACTGTCTATTAAAAAGGATTTTATCCCTATTTTGAACTTTTATTTTATCGTCATGGAAAGGCAGTGTGGTCTCGGAGATTATCTATGTTTGGGGGAATGATAGGCGTGAAGGTGGGGGGGGGGGGCTAGTTGCCCTCCAATCACTTTCGAATATTAAATAAGCCACTAGCCCTTTGAATTTCCAATCGAATGAGCTTTTTTGAAGTTTCTACGACAACGCCTTCTTTTTAATAGTCGTAAACGCTTTTTACGACTATTCGTAAAAGGCGTTCGACAGCGCCTTCTTTTTAATAGTCGGAAATTCAAAGGGCACTAGCCCTTTAAATTTCCAATCGAATGAGCTTTTTTTGAAGTTTCTACGACAACGCCTTCTTTAAAAACCTTATATGCCCCCTGGGCATAATTTACAACCCTTGGCATAACTTAAAACCCTTGCCCTGAAGGTTGTGGGGGAATGTCCTCCTCAAAAACATATTTTCTATATGGAAATCAACAACTATGCTGAACAAAATGGCTATCTCAAAATTTTGATTGGATGTGTTTGGGGAAATCATGGGCGTGTGGGGGGGGGGCTAGTTGCCCTCCAATCACTTTTGACTATTAAAAATGGCACTAGCCCTTTGAATTTCCAATTGAATGAGCCTTTTTTGAAGTTTCTACTGCAATGGCTTCTATAAAAACCTTATATGCCCCCAAGGCATAACTTACCACCCTTGCCCTGAGGGTTGTTGGGGAGTGTCCTCCTCAAAAATATATTTTCTATTTGGAAATCAACTACTTTGAACAAAATGGCTATCTCAAAATTTTGATTGGTGGTGTTTGGGGGAAGGATGGGCGTGGGGGGGGGCTAGTTGCCCTCCAATCACTTTCGACTATTAGAAAGGGTACTAACCCTTCAAATTTCCAATCGAATGAGCCTGTTATGAAGTTTCTGCGACAACAACTTCTATAAAAACCTTATATGGCCCCAGGGCATAACTTAAAACCCTAGCCCTGAGGGTTGTGGGGGAGTGTCCTCCTGAAAAATATATTTTTTATCTGGAAATCAACTACGCTGAACAAAATGGCCATCTCAAAATTTTCATTGGATGTGTTTAGGAGAATAATGGGCGTGGGGGTGGGGGGTAGTTGCCCTCCAATGACTTTCGACTGTTAAAAAGGACACTAGAACTCTCAATTTCCAATCGTATGAGCTCCTTTTGAAGTTTCTACGACGACCCCCTCCATATGAAGTGCCCTGCTCTAGAGGATAAAAATAATTCATAGTACATTTTGCCAACATCGTTCATATATGCCCTCAGGGCATAACTTAAAACCCTTGCCCCGAGGGTTGTGGGGGAGTGCCCTCCTCAAAAATATATTTTCTATCTGGAAATCACCTACGCCTAACAAAATAGCTATCCCAAAATTTTGATTGGATGTGTTTGGGGGAATGATGGGCGTGGGGGGGGGGGGGCAAGTTGCCCTCCAATCACTTTAGCCAATCAAAAAGGGCACTAGCCACTCCAATTTCCAATCAAATGAGCCCTTCTCGAAGTTTCTACGACAACTCATTCGATACGAAGTGCCTGACTGAAGAAGAAAAAAAAACACATTGGGCCCACATCGTTGTTCACTTAGGCAGCGCTAGCGCGCTGCCTATGATTTGTCTTTGAGAAACTTGTTACATTTCCATTTCTTGAAACTTCTTCTTGAAAGTTGTTGTATTTTGGGTTCCCTCTTTTTGAAACTTGTACATTTATTTTTATCCTCGTGAAACCGTTATTGTTTGTGGAACTTATTGTGTGCTGACTACTGTTCGCGAAACTTAATTTATCTCAATTTTTTCTTCGTGAAACTTGTTGGTGATGATTGATTCTTTCGTAAAACTTACTTTATCATAATATTTTTCTTCATGAAAGTAATTACATATTGGTTTTATCATTCTTCGTGAAACATACTGCATGTTGAGTTTTGCTCGTGAAACTTGTTGCATGTAGATTATTTCTTTAATAAACTTAATGTATCTGGATTTATGTATTCGAGAAACTTGTTATATTTTTATTTCTTCTTCATGAAACCTGTCAAATGTTGATTTTTCTCTTTGCGAAACTTGTAGATCGATTTTTCTTCTCGTGAAACCGGTTTTGTTCGTGAAGCACAAAATTACAAAAATACACTACACAATTCTAAATTAGTTCTAACTGAATGAAAAACAGTTGGGGCAGAACATAAAATACTTGCTACAAAACACGATTTTGTAACAATATCCCAAATACTTCTTATAGAATGCAAAAAGTTCATAGATAGTCCAAAACAATTTCTACAAATTAGAAATAACTCTTACAAAATACAAAAATACTTTTGCACAATTTTAAAATAGTTCTAACAGAACAAAAAGTAGTTGGTGCAGAACACAAAATGCTTGCTACAAAAACAAAATTCTAACAACACCCCAAATACTTCTTATTGAATACAAAAACAAATAATTTCTGCAAAACAGAAATAACTCTTACAAAATACAAAAATACTTTAGACAATTCAAAACTAGCTCTAAAAAACGTTGCTGCAGATCACAACATATTTGCTACAAACCACAGAAATTCTAACAACATCCGAAACACTTGTTATAGAATACGAAAAAGTCCAAACACAATCCAAATAATACCTTCAAAACAGTATTAACTCTTACAAAATAGAAAAATACTTTTCACAATTCTATAAAACTTCTAACCGAATTCAAAATTGTCGCTCTTGGGCACAAAATACTTACTACAAAACACAAAAATTCAAACAACAGCCCAAATACTTCTCATATAATTAAACATAAAAATCAAACATAATTCAGAATAATTGCTACAAAACAGAAATAACTTATAAAATATAAAAATACTTTTTACATTTCTAAAAGAGGTCTAACCGAAGGAAAAATAGTTGTTGCAGAACACAAAATACATGTTACAAACAAGAAATTCTAACAACATCCCAAATTCTTCTTATAGAATACAAAAAGTTCAAAAATAATATAAAGTAATTCCTACAAAACAGAAACAATTCTTACAAAATATTAAAAAGATACTTGTACAGTTTTAAAATAGTTCTAACAAAACAAGAATTAGTCGCTGCAGTACACAAAATTCTTGCTACAAAACACAAAATTATTACAACACCCCAAATACTTCTTATGGAATACAAAAAAGTTCTAGCATAATCCAAATAATTCCTACAAAACAGAAATAACTCCTATAAAATGAAAGAAAATACTTTACACAATTCTAAAATAGTTCTAATAGAATGTAAAACTGTTGGTGCAGAACCTAAAATACTTGCTACAAAACACAAAAATTCTAACAATATCCCAAACACTTCATATAGAATACGAAAAATTCAAAACATAATCCAAATAATTCCTAAAATACAGTAATAACTCTTACAAATAGAAAAATATTTTTGACAATTCTAAAAAAATTCTAACAGAATTAAAAACTTTTGCTCTTGAACGAAAAATACTAACTACAAAACACAAAAATTCTAACATTACCCCAAATACTTCTTACAGAATACAAAAAATCCAACATAATTAAAAATAGTTCTTACAAAACAGAAATAACTCTTACAAAATACAAAAATACTTTGTACATTTCTAAAATAGTTCCGACAGAAAGAAAAATAGTTGCTGCAGAACAAAATAGTTGGTGCAGAGTACAAAATACTTTTTAAAAACACAAAATTCTTACAACATCCCAAATACTTCTTATGGAATACAAAAATATTCAAATATAATCCAAATAATTCCTAAAAACAGAAAAAAAAAACTCAAAATACACATACTCAAAACAGAATTACAAAATGCAAAAAAATACTTTACACAATCCGAAAATAGTTCTAATAGAACGCAAAATAGTCGCTACAGAACACAAAATACTTACTACAATACACAGAAATTCTAACAACATCCCAAATACTTCTATACAATACGAAAAATTTAAAACATAATCCAAATAATTCCTACAAAACAGAAATGACTCTTACAAAATACAACAATATTTTGCACATTTGTAAATCTGTTCTAACAGAAATAAAGTAGTTGCTTCAGAGCGCAAAATACTTGCTAAAAAACAAATAAATTCTCAAGACATTCCACATACTTCTTACGGAATACAAAGAAGTTCAAACATAATTTAAATAATTCCTACAAAAAATATAATTCTTAAAAATACAAAGATACTTTACATAATTCTAAAGTAGTTCTAACAGAAAGATAAATAGTTGGTGTAGAACACAAAATACTTGCTACAAAACACAAAATTCTAACAACATCCCAAATACTTCTTATAGAATACAAAAAGTTCAATCCTAATCAAAAATAAATCCTACAAAACAGACAATTATTCTTATA
This sequence comes from Artemia sp. Qi Xiang Cuo, assembly GCF_049724085.1. NCBI lineage: Eukaryota > Metazoa > Arthropoda > Branchiopoda > Anostraca > Artemiidae > Artemia > Artemia sp. Qi Xiang Cuo. The sequence goes on along the minus strand of NC_142802.1, from coordinate 66,410,544 downwards.
AAATACAAAATACTTTGCAAAATTCTAAAATAGTTCTAAAAAAATGAAAAATAATTGGCCCAGAACACAAAAATACTTGCTACAAAACACAAAAATGCTAACACCATCCCAAATACTTCTTCTAAAATATAAAAACTTCAAACATAATCCAAAATACTTCCTACAAAACGGAAATATTTCTTAAAAAATACAGAATGTGCTTCGCATAATTCTAAAATAGTTAAACAGAATTAAAAATAGTTGGTACAGGACACAAAACACTTTCTATAAAACACAAAAATTCTAGCCATATCCCAAATACGTCTTATACAATACAAAGAATTTCGAACATAACCCAACAAAATTCCAAAAAAAACTAAAAATTATTGAGTGTAAAATATTTCTCGCCCTTAAAAGGGCTCTTGGGTAATTTTTGTCCAATAGTCAAGGTTAGATTCACTTAAACCTTTGCCACTGCTTCAGTCTTTTTTTGATCTAATTAGAAAAAGTTTAGTTCATCGAATATCTGATGCATTTTTCTTTATCAGGTATCTTCTCAGGCACCCCATTGAGCAAAATATCGAACTTCTTCTTCGGGGTCATGAATTGAATGCAGGTATTTCTCAGAGCTGATGTCTTCAAAGTTGAATAATGGAAAGTGTTTATCACATTCAGCTTTTAAGAACTTATCTGTTGGGACGTTTCCCTCAACATCAATAGCTTGCACTCCAAAAAACTGCATATTTCTCAAATTTCCTCTTGTACTTTTTTATTTCATAATCATTTTCATCGCATGGTCTTATGATTTTATAATAAAAACCATTTCGGTTTATAAAATTTAATGTTGCACTCCATCGTTTTTTTTTATATTCAAACTATTATAGTAAACTATTTTTAAGCTAGGTTCATTTAGGTTAGGTTAACTTGATCGACCCCGTTAATCTAACTTAAATGAACCTAACTTAAAATATATAACCCTACCTATCGAGTTATGCTGCCGTCTATAACTATAGTGGAATAGATGATAAGATTTGGGTGGCAATTCACACTCACGTGTCTTTGGCTTTGAAAAATCCAAGGGGTAGAAGAATATTGGCTGCAGGTATCCGGGGCTACAGGTATATTTAAGTGTCGTGATGAAGTAATCTCGAATGATTTCTTTTGATTCCAAGGGAGCCTTTATCATCTAACAATAACAGGTTTTGATGGTCAACGACACGTGGCTTGATAGATCTTCGATTCACATGCTTCAGTATTTAAAATGAGTTCAGTGTGTCAACATTGATTTTTTTAACATTTATTTTAATGTTCAGTGTGATTGACTCAGAATATATCGAATTGAACAATTCTTCGTGTAGTGTTATTTTTGAAGTGGTATTCATATTTTTAGATGAACAATGTCGTGAAGTTTATAGCTAGAAATTGAATCTCAATATGTTTAAGTATAATAAAAAACGATGCTGTGCAGCATTAAATTTTATAAACCAAAATGGATAAAATCATAAGACCATACAATGAAAATGGCTCGGAAATCAAAAAATACGAGAAAAAATTTCAAGAAATGTGTATTTTTTGGTGTGCAAGCTGTTTATGCTGAGGAAACGTCCAAACGAATAAGCTCTTAATAGCGCAATGAGATAAACACATTCTATTATTAAACTTGGAAGACTTGGAAGGGAAATAACTGCAGACAATTCGCAACCCCGAAAATGAAGTTATATATTTCCCTCAATGGGTGCCTGAGAAGATAGATAGTAGTGTTTAGTTTACTTTCATACCTCTTCAAGTTGATCTGAAATAGAAAACTTGATACCATTCGCAAAACAAAATCTGTTTACTTTCTGTGATAGATTGGATACACTTGCGCTATTTTGATTTGGTTGAATTTTAAGAGCAGAAGTAGCCCCAAAAATTTCAGCATAATACCCTCAGTCGTTCTTGGGATACTGCTGAGATGCTTTATTGGGAATTAGCATTAACAAAGTGCATTTTGATTTAATGTTAAGGCAACATTTAGTTTTTAAACATAATGGGTAAATGGGAGGGTGGGCGTGGCTGGGGGACTAGTTTCCCTCCAATCACTTTCAACTATTAAAAAGGGCTTTAGCCCTTTTTATTTTCAATCGAATGAGCCCTTTTCGAAGTTCCTACGAAAACTCCTTCGATACAAAGTGCCCTGGTCTAAAAAAAAAGAAAAGAAAAATAATAATATATTGAACCCACATCCATCTTTACTATAAAAATGTCAAGCCTTCCCATCACTTTTGACTATTAAAAAGGGCACTAGTCCTTTCAATTTCCAATCAAATGAGACCTTTTTGAGTTTCTACGACAACACTTTCTATAAACACCTTATATGCCCCCAGGGCATAAATTGCAACCCTTGCCTTGAAGGCTCTGAGGGGGTTATCATCCTCTAAGACCTAATTTTCCGAACTTTCAACTACGTTAAACAAAACGGCTATCTCAAAATTTTGATTGGATGTATTTGGGGAGATGGTGGGCGTGACAGAGGCGTTAGTTGCTCTCCAATCACTTTCAACTAGTATAAAAGGCAGTAGCACTCTCAATTTCTAATCGAATGAGCCCTTCTGAAGTTTCTACGACAACACTATCGATAAAAACCTTATAGGCGCCCAGAGCATAACTTACAACCCTTGCCCTGAGGGCTGGGGGGGTTGTCATCCTCAAAAACCTAATTTCCAGAACTTTCAACTACGTTGATGAAAATGGCCATATAAAAATGTTGATTGGATGTTTTTGGGGAAATGGTTGCCATGAGAGGGGGGTTAGTTGCCCTCCAATCACTTTCGACTATTAAAAAGGGCACTAGCCCTTTCAGTTTCCGATCGAGTGAGCCCTTTTGAAGTTTCTACGACAACGCTTTCAATAAACACCTTATATGCCCACAGGGCATAACTTAAAACCCTTGCCCTGAGGGCTGGGCGGGGGGGGGGGGTTGCTATCCACAAAGACCTAATTTCCAGAACTTTCAACTACGCTGAAGAAAGTTGCTATCTCAAAATTTTGATTGGATGTGTTTGGGGAAATGGTGGGCTTGAGAGGGGGGTTAGTTGCCCTCCAATAACCTCCGACTATTAAAAAGGGCACTAGTCTTTTCAATTTCCAATTGAATGAGCCATTTTTGAAGTTTCTACGACAACGCTGTCTATAAAAACCTTATATGCCCCAGGGCATAACTTACAACCCTCGCTTTTAGGGCTATGAGGGGGCTGTCATCCTCAAACACATAATTTCCGGACCTTTCAACTAAGTTTAACAAAATGTTTATCTCAAAATTTTGATTGGATATGTTTGGAGAAATGGAGGTCGTGAAAGGGGGGTTAGTTGCCCTCCAATCACTTTTGACTATTAGAAAGGGACTAGCCGTTTCAATATCCAATCGAATGATTCCTTTTTGAATTTTCTGCGACAACACTTTGTATAAGAAAAAAACATTATATACACCCAGAGCATAAATTACAACCCTTTTCGTGAGGGCTATGGGGGGAGTGTCATCCTCAAAAACATAATTTTCGGACTTTTTAACTACATCGACCAAAATGGCTATCTCAAAATTTTTATTGGATGTGTTTGGGGAAATGGTGGATGTGAGAGGGGTATTAGTTATTCTCCAATCAATTTCGACTATTTAAAAGGGCACAAGCCCTTCTAATTTCTAATCGAATTAGCTCTTTTTGAAGTTTTTACAACATCACTATCTATAAAAACCTTATATGCCACCTGGGCATAACTTACAACCCTCGCCCCGAGGGCTCTGAGGGGGTTATCAGCCTCAAAGACCTAATTTCTGAAACTTTTAACTACGTTGAACAAAATGGCAATCTAAAAATTTCTATTGAATGTGTTTGGGGAAAAAGCGGGCATGAGAGGGGGGTTAGTTACCATCAAATCATTTTCGACTATTAAAAAGGCCACTAGCCCTTTGAATTTCCAATCGAATGTGCCTTTTTTCAAGTTTCTACGACAGAGCTTTCAATAAAACTTTATATGACCCCAGAGCATACCTTACAACCCTTACACTGAGGGCTGTGAGGGGAGTGTCATCCTCAAAGATATAATTTTCGGACCTTTCAGCTACTTTGAACAAAATGGCTATCTAAAAATTTTTATTGGATGGGTTTGGATAAATGGTGGGCGTTGAAGGGGTGTTAGTTGCCTTCCAATCACTTTCGAATATTAAAAAGGGCACTAGCCTTTTCAATTCCCTATCCAATCAGCCCTTTTTGAAGTTTCTACGACAACACCTTCTATAAAAACCTTATATGCCCCTACAAAATACAAATGAATATGCATTGTCAGTTTAATATACATATACTGATATTTAGTAATCAAAATGTTAATATTATTTGACTTATTAAAGTTACGAAAGTAAAAACATTTATAATTTTTCAATAAAGTGCAAATTATGTTCTGGCCTTGGGAAGGCATAGGGGTTTTGAAACCTACTCATGTTAATTTCTGCTCGTTTTGAGTTTGACTCGGTTTTTATTGTAATTTCTGTTCGTTTTGGGTTTCATTTATTTATCGATGCTGATTTGTGGTAGTTTCAGGCCTGGTAGATTTTTTTATTTAGGTTTTGCTCAATTTTGGTTTAATTGAGTTCTTTACTTTTCTTTGAAAAATTTATTTTGTGGAAAAAGTTTTTTAATTAATAATAATAATCATAACACTTTGTGCCAACATCGCTCTTTACTTAGGCGGCGCTCCTGCGCTGCCTATGATTCCGCCACCTACAAGTGCTAAATGGCACTAAAAATGGCATTGATAACCATGTCTCAAGTGGAAAAGCTAGGGGCTAGTGGGCTGCCAGAACTTCTTAGAGAGATATTTAATAGCTGATTTGAAAGCTATTGTTCATATCTACTTGCTTTTAATCAGTTTTTCCATGCGTAAGTGCCAAATAGCATAAACAACGGCACCTTTTGTGCCCCTTCTTAAGTGGAAAAGCTTCGAAGTATAAAACGGTATCACTGTAATAATTATGGTCCAAAACCCTAAACTGGAGGATTGAAAAAACACCTCCCGCAAATTCCTCCTCCAGGCCCCCTTAATAAGCTACACAATTAAAGTCCTACAAAAACCAATATATTAAACTACGGTACTTTATTAGAGGCGTGGTTCTGTTAGTACATCGCTTGACTACAAATTAGATTATCATGCGTTCAATTCCAGCTTGGACTTTATTTCAATCATGGTTTATCTCTTCTTATGATTACTTTTCAGATAATCCACTATTTTTGCCAATATGATGCACTCATTTTTTAAAGTATATCCCGGGAAGGCTAATTTTAAACCTATTACTCATATCTACGTACTTTTTATCAATTTTACCACCAAAAAGTGCCATATAGCGCTAAAAACGGTACTTTTGGAACCAATTCTTAAGTAGAGGAGTTTGGAAGCATAAAACAGTACCATTGCGATAATTATGGTCCAAAGCCCTTAACTGGAGGTTAAAAAAAAAAAATCACATATACCTCCCTCCAGACCCTCTTAGTAAGTTTCATAAATCGCCTACTCATCTTAAAAGTAAAAGAGTATTGCGAAAAAAATAACTAAAAATAAAAACTTTTCAACTGAAAATCTACAAAAATTAAGCTTGAATGATCAACAGTTTTGAATCTAACCTTCAACCTTCACTCTCTGATGAAGCCTGTGTGCTAGCTGTAACGGCGGTAATGAAGGGGAAGGTACGTCCTTGCCCCATTAGTTTTTTTGCTTCTGCCTAGGTTTTGAAAAACACCTTTTTTCGTCATTTCATTGTAAAAGGCGCTTTTATTCATTTAAAAAAGGGGAGACAACCGAAAGTGCACTTTATGGGAATGTGCTATCAAGTCAAATTTATAAAAAGCAATTAGGTGTGAATACAAGCTTTTAAATGAGCCCTTAAACAGCTCTCTTTTGTTACAGTAGCCTTCTAGTTTTGGCTAGTCAGTAGGTAATTTATAAGGCCCTGTCTTCATTATGGCTTTTTCAGGCGAAGTCGGCTGAGTAAAAATAGCTTTTGGCTCATCGAAAAACAAACGTTCCTGAAAAACATGTATTGCTTTGTGAAGTATGGATAATGAACTTTATGTTACAGCCTGAAATTTTTTCGTAGCTGTCAAGGTTGTTTGCAGCATTTTCTAGAAGGGTCTTATCTCCCCTAGTTCGGTGATAATTATAAATTATATTAAAAATAAGTTTTCAAATGAAACTAAGGAGTGACATTAAAACTTAAACTAAACATACATTATTCCGCATAAATAAAAAGATCATGGCAGTGTTATTTCTACATTGAATTTTAATAAAAAACGATTAAAGATTAGTTTAAAAAAGTAAAGTTTTTCCGAGGGAAGTAAAGAGCGAAGTTGAAACTTAAAACGGACCAAAACTATTACTGCCTATCTAATATACATCAATAAAACTAGTACAAATAAACCAACTAATTATTGTTAAAAAAAATAGTTGAAACTTAAAAACTTATAGTTGAATAGTTGAAACTGAAACTTATACTTGAAACTTAAAACGGACCAAAAATACTACTGCTTATCTAATATACATCAATAATACTAGTACAAATAAACCAACTAATTATGTTTCACTATTCTTTTAAGATTATAAGAAAACTAGCGCTTTACTGAAAACACAAAATAATATAGGAGATTGGTACAGTAAAAGCAAACAAATTAAACACACTTTTTACAGAATAGAATTATTATCAATCCCTTTTAGGATAAAGCAACAATCCATTTTAGGATTGTTGTTTTATTTTTTTACGTTTAATTGGGTATCACTTCTGCACAATGCCACAATGGCTCAGTTCAATAATTGGCTCTCGTTTCAATTCTGAAAAGGACATTCATGATTAGTTTGTGCACAAGTTCGAAGTAAATCAATCTTGATAGTATTAGGACTATGAACTAGCCTTTGAATTTGTACCATAGCTTGAAATTCACTGTTGTATAGAGAGAAATAATCGGGTTTCCAGAGTTCATATTATGTCTTATTTGATCTTCATTTCAAGTAATGCTAAAGCATATATCTTACACATTAATACTGTATATTACTCACTATTGGTATTATAGCTGGCGAGACCAAAATGCTACCTGATAAATCAATCCAATATTTCGGTATGCTGTTCAATCACTTCGCACTTATTAAAAAAATATTCTATTTTACGCTTATGTTTTTAACATAATTTTATTTGTATACTGAAAGTTGCAGATGTCACAACTGGTGTAAAACTGTGAAAAGCTTTATGGATTAGTTTATTGTTGTCAGGCTACTTACTCATTTTTGACTCCCAAATCATTATTCCCGTTTTTTATGCTTGACTTGTGTGTTTTCAGTAAAGCGCTAGTTTTTCATAATCCTAAAAGCTTAGGGAAACATAATTAGTTGGTTTATTTGTACTAGTTTTATTGATATATATTAGATAGGCTGTGAATTAACAGTTTTTTTCCGTTTAAGTTTTAACTTCGCTCTTTACTTCCCTCGGAAAAACTTTTTTTCTTAAATTAATTTTATTTCAAAGCCGAAAAATTTAGGATTAGTCATGTCTTGAAGTGTCAAAGTGTGGTACTGACAGCTTGCGTTGAGTAATGGCAATTCCATCATTAGGAATAATCATGGAAAATAAGTAGGGCTAGCATTACTATACTGAGTAAATTTTCGTTTTCTAATAGAAATCGTGCTTCCCACTACTTGCATAGGAATACTAATGTATGCACTAGAAATTGATTCATAATCCTAAATAATCTTTTATTCGTGACAAAACAATGAACTGACAACTTTGTAACTTTATCGTAAACAAGTTTTTTTTTAATGTGGAAAGCAACAGTATTTATTTTGAGGAAACGATATTTGTTGTTTCTTGAATAAATGAAAGCGTATCTACTTGTCGATAATGGATTTTTGTTCGTTATCATTCTGGCGACAGAAAACATTTAACAATCATTGTACAAAGCCCTTGATTGGGGTGAAATTCTTTGGGCTAATATCAATACAATAACAGAGCTTATTTAGAAAAAAATAGGCAGTGACGCCAATTCACAAAAATGTTAGTTAGCAGGGGGCAGGGCCGTATCTAGTATTTTATTTCGAGGGGGTTATAAAATGTTTTTTTAGGGGTGGGTTACAAAGGAAAATTAAAAGAAACAAATAACAAAAAAATTATTTCTAATTTTGTTACATTTTTACAAGTCAGACAAACATTTTTTTTGTGGGGGAGGGGTTAAACCTTCTAACCCCCCCCCTGGATACAGCCTTGGCGGGGGGGGGGAACACTATTCAGTGTTACTGCAATATATGCAAGTCTATTTTCTTTTCGGTAATGTGTTTTTGCTTGCGGTCTTTCCGCTGATAGCAAACATTTATTAATCGTTGTCCAAAATCCTTGATTGGTTTTAAGTTCTGTGATCTGATATTGATACAATGATGGACTTTGTTTAAATTGGATATTGGCAGTGGCACCTATCCATGACAATGTTAGAGTGGGGGGATCTATTTTTCGAAATCCAGAGGAGATTTTTTCAGTTAAAATATAATAAAATGACCAAATATGTATTTTTTTTAAAGATTTAGGTGGGGGAGGAGACAGACAATATTTTCTGTTTCCGCAATAGATACAAATGCATTTACTTTTTGGTAGTGGGTTTTGTTTGTAATCATTCTGGTGACAGCGAACATTTCATAATCACTCTCCAATTTCTTTATTGTGGTCAATTTTAATAATCTGAAAATGGACTTTATGAGAATTAGATAAGATAAAAGATATACAGAGATTTTCATGTTTAGCTCAATAGTAGGCCTATCCTTTGTTTTGGATAATAATTCTGCTATGATCTATCATCTTATCATAAAAAAAGTAAGATTTTTCAAACAGTTCGTGGTAACGAACTATAAGTAAGAAGCAACCCGACTCAATAGTAACCGAAACTGTAGAAAACGGAATTTTGATACCAATATATAGATCGAATAAATCGGCTTATTATGCTAATTTAAAATATATAAGTTTCACTAATTTTTATCTTACCTATCAAAGGCAACGAGCCTTAGAAAATTTGCCTAATTTTCTAAAAAAAAAAGAGAAAAACACCCCCCAATTATCATCGTATATTAACGAAAATCACATAATCAGATTCAGCGTGTCAGTGAACCCTACTGAAGAGGTTTATCTGCAAAGATATGGAATTTCGTATTTTTTGGGCAAAACAAAGATATCAGATGGGTGTTTATTTTTTTTTCCAGGGGTGATCGTACCAACCCAGCGGCCCTAGAACTTTGGGAGTGGGCTCACTGGAACATAAATTAAAAGTTGTAGTGGCGTTTCAGGAAAGGGCGTGTATCCAATACTAAACTAACAAGATCATTGACCTCCAATGAGCTAGAATACTGCCGGGACAAGATCACAGCCAATCATAGGCCTACAATCCGTGGACAAACAAAATAACGTGCATATTACTAGGTCAATCAACGGTTAGAATACGGGACGAACAAGATAACATCACCAGACTCCCAGGAAATTTCAGCAATGAATTTACGTAACTGTTATATCACAATTCCACCTTTTGACTTTGATTATATTGTTCGCGCTTCGAGGCTAAGATAACAATTCGTTTGAAAGCATGTTTTTAATGCTTTTGTATCTCAGTCAATAAATTGAATTTGATTATCAGTTGAATCATTATAATACATAAACTTCAAAGATGTATGGTGCTTTCGATTGTGAATTCACTGGTTTAAAGAAGTCAGCTTGTGGTGTAATTTTTGAATGTGCATTTTTATTGTTGACTACAGATCATAGTGAAGTCTCTTGCTATCACTGACACATCCGCTATAATATGTATGCTTACAATAGAGACAGGTGAAGCATGACATTACGAATTATAAACAAACTAGGCTTATATGATAGAGTGATCCCCCCGTTCTAAGAAGGAGGAAGGATCTATCCACGGTATAAGAGGAAGTTGTAGAAATATGCAAAGTTGTAGAAATATGTAGAAATTGTCAAGTGCAAATCGGATATTCCATTATTCAATTTGGAGGATTTTAATGAAGATTACCGATGCATCTCGAAGTCCGCTTTTAAAGCACATCTGCATGAAAATTGGAAACATCGATCTGGAGGCCAGAAGAAAGATTAAGGGTCAGTGATGAAGAACGACTTAGAGCTGCCTGGAGGCTTCTGCCTCTTCGGTCGGCTCTGGGAAAATGATTGGCTATACAACATCGAAGCCGGTGTACATAACCGTGCCTCTTGAAAAACCTGTTGGAGATATTATGATACTTGGCGAGGCAGAGCAGTATCTAGTTCCCGTCAAAAGTACAGTTCTTTTAAGCCTACATTCAGTAGATTTTATTACATAATCGAGAGGCATCTTTGGTTTCAGCTTCCAATCAGCTGGAATCATTAGTTGATCATTTTTGGGGCCAAGAAACACAGGTTTTTGTTTAGGGAAAGGGGTGTAATCTTAGACTATGACAGTAATGTTAGACTATATTGCAGTTTTGATTTAACTTGTGTTAACACCTATTCGGACTTGAACTACACTAAGTTAAATACTTTTAAGTTAGGTTCATTCAACTTAGGTTAGCAAGACCACTCATGCTAAACAAAGTTAAATTAGCCTAACTTAAAAATTGTTAACTTAATGTAGTTAACTGAAGTTATACATCAGTTTTGAATTTCTAAAAGAAAATAAAAGTTGAAGTTCCTTTCTGAATCTATCAAAGAAAAGAAAAATAAAAAGATCGATTTTGACTTTTTTCAAGGAAAAGAAAAAAAATACTTTTTCTGTTCTGAGTTTTCCTACGGAAGAAAAAGCTCAATTTAAGTGCGAAATTTTCTCAGAGACGAGAAAAAAAGTTTAAGTTCTCTTCTGAATTTTTTCAAAAAAGAGAAATAAAGTTACATTACGATTCCAAATTTTTCCAAAAAAAATAGTTCCAGTTCAATTCCGAATTTTCTCAATGAAGAGAAAGAAGTCTCACTTCACTTCTGAATCTTCGGTAGAAGATCTAAAAAAGTTATACTTCGATTCTAAATTTTTTCAAAGAAGAGAGAAAGTTTCACTTTAATTGTGCGTTTTCTCAAAGAAGTGAAGAAAAGTTCAAGTTCTCTTCTGAATTTTTCCATTGAAGAGAAAAATGTTAATTTTCAAGCCTGAATTTTTTCCAAAAAAGAGAAAAAAGTAGAACTTCAACTCTAAATTTTTACCGAAGAATTGAAAAATACTGCACTTATGTTTTCTTAAAGAAGAAAGAGTTATACTTGAGTTCAGAGTTTTCTCAACGAAGAGAAAAAAGTTCAAGTTCTCTTCTGATTCTTCTTAATGAAGAGAAAGAATTCTTACTTCAGTGCCGAATTTTGGCTAAAAGATAGAAAGAAGTTAAACTTTGATTCCAAATGTTTTCCAAAGAATGAAAAAAAAGTTACCCTTCAGTTCTGAGTTTTCGTAAAGAAGAAATAGTTCCACTTTATTTCGGGATTTCTCAACGAAGAGAAAAGAAAGTTCAAGTTCTCTTGTGAATTTTCTCATTTAAGAGAAAGAAGTTACATTTCGATTCCTAATTATTCGAAAAAATAGAAATAGTTCCAGTTCAATTCTGAATTTTCTAAAAGAATAAATAGAAGTCATACTTCACTTCTGAATTCTCGTTAGAAGATAGAAGAAGTTACACTTCAATTCTGAATTTTTTCAATGAAGAGAGAAAGTTCCACTTTTTTTCTGAATTTTCTCAATGAAGAGAAAAAGTTCCAGTTTAGTTCAGAATTGTCTCATCGATGAGAATGAAGCCTCACCTTGTAAGAATGATTTTGGTTTATGACTGAACTTTTGTATTCTATAAGAAATATTTTGGGGCAATGTTAGAATTTCTGTGGAAAAAAGAAGAAAAAAACTTATTAGTTCTAAGAAAAATTTGTTACAATTGACAGAAAGTTGTTACTTCTACAAGAAATTTGTTACCATTGACAGAAAACATGCTATTATTAAAAAAATGTGTTACTATTAAGAAGAACATGCTAATTCTTCGACAGATTTGTTAATATTAAGTGAAACTTTTTTTAGTATTAAGAAAAAACTTGTTACTTCTAAGGAAAAACGTTAGTGTCAAGAAAAATCTTGCTAATTGTAATAAAAATAAAAATCTTGTTATCATTAAGTTAAAATTGTTACTTCTAAGAGAAATTTGTTACCTTTTACAGAAAGTATGTTACTGTTAGAAAAAATGTGTTACTATTGAGAAGAACCTGCTACTTCTACAAAAATTTGTTAGTATCAAGTAAAACTTTTCGTAATATTAAGAAGAAAAAACTTGATATTTCTAAGAAAAATTTGTTAGTGTTAAGAAAAACTTGCTACTATTAGAAAAATTTGTTAGTAATGAGCGAAACGTGTTTTCGTATTAAAAAACTTAATACTTCTATGAAAAATTTTGTTAGTATTAAGTAAAACTTTGATAATACTAAGAAAAACTTGTTACTTCTAACAAAAAATTTGTTTTTGTTAAGAACGATTTAGTACTTCTAAGAATAAAACTTGTTACGATAAACAGAAAATTGTTACTTATAAGAAAAATTTGTTATCTTTGACCGAAAACTTGCTACTTCTAAGAGAAAATTAGTTAGTGTTAAGAAATAATTGCTACTATAAGAAATTTTTTTTACCATTAACAAGACCTGTTCATTCTAAGAAAAATTGTTACTATTACGAAGAACATAATACTTTTTAGAAAAATTTTGTTAGTATTAATTAAAATTTTGTTAGTATTAAGAAAAACTCGTTAATTCTAAGAAAAAAATTTTAGTGTAAAGAAATACTTGCTACTTCTAGGAAAAATGTCTTGTTTAAGGAATATAAATTATAGTTTTCCTGAACCTCAACAAAACGCGATTATGCCTTATTGTCAAGAAATATTAAATCCAAGAAAGGACGGTGAGAAATAGTAATCCCTGGCGCTGTTACAAAGTAAGAAGAGACAAAGGCAACTCGTGTGCAAAATATAAGTTTTAGATTTCTTTTAGCTCCGATTATGTCTTATCCCCAAGAAATATTAAAACCAATGAATGCAGGACGTTCCAAGAAAAATCATAAGGTTCTTATCTACAAGACAGGACCAAGTCCGGACCAAACCATAGAAATCAAGCCCAAACTATAAAAACTAAGACCAAACTGTAAAAATCATGGTCAACCTCTAAAAAATCATTACTAATACAAAGAAACCCTGACAAATTCATAAGTATCAAGAGCAAACTGTAGAAATCAGGAGCAACCATAGAAATCATTGACAGTTTGTAGAAATCAAAACCAAACTCTTAAAAAATCGTGACTAATACATAAGCATCCTCTACGAATTCATAAAAATCATAGCAAATACATAGAGATCTGGAAGAATGGAAAATACCGTATAAAACATAACCGGTCCTTATAAATTCAGAAAAATCCCCGAGAAATTATAAACAATGCAAGAAATTTAGGAGGAATTCGTAAAAATCGTAACCAATGCTTAGAAATGCAGACGAATTCATAAAAATCAGGGACATCCCTAAAAATCCATACCAATCCATAAATATCACGACCAAACCCTAGAAATCATAACCAAGCTGCAGAAATCATGGTCGATCTCTAAAAAAAAATCATGTCCAATACATAGAAAACCCGACAAATTCATAAGAAATCTAGGCCAGAATGTAGAAATTAATGGCATCCTCTTGAAATCTGGACAAATTCATCAAAATAGAGTGCAAACTGTAGAAATCAGGCTCTATCCTAGAAATCCAAACCATACCACAGAAATCAGGACCAAACCATAAAAATCAATAACAAACTTTAAAAATTAAGGCCAATCTTGAAATAATCCTGACTGACCCATACAAATCTTTACGAATTCATAAGAAATAATTGCCAATACATAGAATTCCAGAAGAATTAATAGTAATCATAAGTGTTATATGGGAATCCTGAAAAATTTGAAAAAAAAACAACAAGATCAACCCAAAGAGTCCAGACTAATCCAGCGACATCAAGACAAAACTGTAAAAAACATAAGCGATCCCTACACATCTAGAAAAAAAACTAGAAATTATAATCAATGCAATAAATTCAGGAGGAATTCATAAGAATCGTATACAATGCTTAGAAATCCCGACGAATTCATAAAAATCATTGGCATCCTTAGTAAACCAGATGAGACCATAGAAATCCATACCAAACTATATAAATCAAGACCAAACCCTAGAAATCAAGAAAAAACTGTAGAAATCATGGTCAACCTCTAAAAAATCATGACCAATACATTGGAAACCCGACAAATTCATAAAAAAATTGAAACCAAGCTGTAGAAATCAATGGCGTCGTCTTGAAATCCGCACAAATTCACAAGAACCGAGATCAAAGTGTAAAAATCAGGTCCGATCCCATAAATCTAGAGCAAACCAAGAAATCAGGACCAAACCGTAGGAATCAAGAGTAAACTTTAAAAATTAAGGCCAATCTCTAAAAAATCCTGACTAACTCTTAGAAATCCTTATGAATTTTCATAAATCACAGCCAATACATAGAAATGTGGAAGAATTAATTGAAATCATAAGTGCTGTATGGAAATCCCTACAAATTTGTAAAACATCAGGATCAACACACAGAATCCATAGCAAATCCAGTGACATAATGAAAAAACTGTAAAAAACATAAGCGATCCGTAAAAATCAAGAAAAGATTCAGGAGGAATTCATAGAAATCGTGAACAATGCCTAAAAATCTAGATGAATTCATAAAAACAAGGGCAATCTCTAGAAATCTAGACCAAAATATAGAAATCCATATCAAACCATAGATATCAAGGCCAAACCCTAGAAAGCAAGACCAAAGTTCAGAAATCATGGACAACCTCTAAAAAATCATGACCAGCACAATTTCGTGAAGAGCAAGAGGCAAAATTCTTAGAAAATCCTGGTTATTCACTGTATCAGTGAAAAACCCTCGAGAAATTTGCCTGAAATCTACGTTTTGCATTCTATTTAAGCAAATTCGATTTTTTTAAAAGAGGGAAACACTCCCTTAGGCTGCAAATGGTCTTGATAAAAGCTACAGCATTAAATGCAGCACATCGAAAGGCCTTTGTGTTGAGGTTTCTTGAAACCTATTACAGGTAGCACAGTAGCGCTGCCTAAGTAAAGAACGAAGTGGGCACAATGTATTGTTTTTTAATTTATTTTTTTTTCTTGGTCTTAAACCAGGTCACTTCGTATCGAAGGAGTTGTCGTAGAAAATTCGAAAAGGGCTCACATCCAATCAAAATTTTTAGATAGCCATTTTGTTCAACGTAGTTAAAAGTTCTAGAAATTAGGTCTTTGAGGATAACCCCATAGAGCCCTCACGGCAAGGGTTGTAAGTTATGCCCTGGGAGCTTATAAGGGTTTTATAGATAGTGATGTTGTAGAAACTTCAAAAAGAACTCATTCAATTGGAAATTAGAAGGTCTTATGCCCTTTTTATTAGCCAAAAGTGATTGGAGTGTAAATCGCGATTGCAGTGATCGGAGTGTAAATTGGAGTGTAAGCCATTCCAATTTCCAATCAAAAGAGCCTCTCACACCCACCATTTCCTCAAACACCTGCAATCAAAATTTTGAGATAGCGATTTTGTTCGACGCAGTTAAAAAGTCTGGAAATTATTTCTTTGAAGATGACACTCCCCTCACAGCCCTCAGGGCAAGGGTTGTAAGTTATGCCCTGGGGGCATATATGTTTTTTTTCATAGAAAGTGAAATTGAAACGGCTAGTGCCCTATTTAATAATCGAAAGTGATTGGCAAGTAACCCCCCCCCTCCCCTCACGCCCACCATTTGAAATTTCTGGAAAGTCCCTCAGGGAAAGGGTTGTAATTTATGCCCTGGGGCATATAAGGTGTTTATAGAAAGCGTTCTCGTAGAAACTCAAAAACGGCTCATTCGGGAGGAAATTAAAAAATCTAGTGCCCGTTTTAATAGTTGATAGTGATTTTTCTGTTCGTTTTGGGTTTCATTATTTATCGATGCTGATTTGTGGTAGTTTCACGCTTGGTAGATTTTTGATTTTATTTTTGCTCATTTTTGGTTTAATGGAGTTATTTACTTTTCTTTGAAAAAACTTATTTTGTGGAAAGTTTTTTTAATTATTCCACAAGAAAAGTAGATTTTTTTTTCGATGTAAAATGGAAAATTCAACTTGTTGACAATTTTGTCTGTAATCTAAGTTTTGTATTCTATTGAAGCAAATTTGATTTTTGAAAAAGGGAGACACACACCCAGAGACTTCAACAGGTCTCTTTAAGAGTTACAGCATTAAATACAGCACATCAATGAACCTTAGTGTTGAATTTTCACGTGCCTATCCACAAGAAATGTAGAATTTGTTGTTTTTCCGATGAAAATATTTGAAAATGGAATAATGCCACGATGGTGTGAATTGACATGGTGTATCACGTAGCAAAGAGTTGCGAAAACTTGAATCAGCGGATTCAGCCATAATTTTTTACAAGAAATGTCTGAAAAAAAAACTCAGGAATGATTGTTAGGGGGTGTGGTGGCAGTCAAATAATGGAACTGTGGCGTGAATTACATGGAGTAACGTGTTCTACAGTTTAAAAGTTAAGGTGGAGGCATTAAAAGAATTTTTCCGTGGAGGGAAGGGGGAGAGTGAAAATCTAACATAAATTCAAAGAAACGCTGTATTTTTGTTAAGGGTTTTTGTAAAAATCTGAAAAGTTCCTAAGAATTTGCATCTAATATGAACCCTGCCCTCTGGAAATGATTGCTAGGGAGTTAGGGGGCGCATATTGTGACGATGGTGGGAAATATTCATAGTCTTGGCTCAAAGAAATGAGGAATTTTCGTTAATAGCTCTCGGAAATACCTCAATAGAGCCTAAAAATTTGCATCCAATATCAACCTTGCCCTCTGGAAATGATTGCTAGGGGAGGTGTAAAACTCCAACTTCAGAGTCCTGTTTTAAAAGTTATTTTAACTAGATTTGTAATTTATTAATTAAAAAAAAACTTTCCGAAAAATAAGTTTTTCAAAGAAAAGGAAATGTCATTTTAAACTTAAGCTCAGGAGATATGAAAACCTGTTAAAATTCAAACTTAAAACGACCAGAAATTACTATTAAAGAATAAATGAAACACAAAACGAACAGAAATTAAATAAACAATCATAGTAAAAAACATACAGCAAGTAATAATATAAATGAATAAATAGATTTTAAAGCGAGTAATGCTTAGATTGAATATAAAAATCAAGCTTAAAACGAAAAAAAATAGTTTGCTATTAAAGTATAAATGAAAGTTAAAACGAACAGAAATTAAATAAACAATCAGTGTGAACAAACATACAATATGTATTAATGTAAATGAATAAATAAATCTTAAAACGTTTAAAACTTAAATTGAATATGCAAATCAAGTCTGAATCGAATAAAAATAACTACAAACAAGAGTTTGGGTATTGCCTCACTGCAGAAGCCTAAAACCTACTGCGTCACTGGCGGCTTACTGAAAACTGTATGAGTCTTGAACAGTCTTGGAAAGTATAAACAAAATCAAATTGAATATTAGATATATAATGATACTAATTGTTGAAAGATCCATCAGTTCAAGATTTTTTTTCACTGTAATTTTTATTTTCATTTTCAATGCTGTAAGAACTGGAAAAGAATAAATTTTTAATATACGAGTAATTCGCTTTCAGTGAAGCGCCAATGACGCAGAAGGCTTTAGGTTTTTGCAGTTAAAAAAGGGGGCAGTATCCAAATTTTGTTTGTAGTGAAACTATATTTGTCTTGACCAATCTTGGAAAGAACTAATAAATTAAACTGAATATTTGATGTATAATGATATTAATTGCTGAAACATCATCAGTTCAAAATTTTACTGTAATTTTAATATTTATTTTCAATATTAAGTACAAAAGAAAATATTTGTAATATAATTCGTTTTCAGTTAAGCGCCAATGACGCAGTAGGTTTTAGGCTTCTGCAGTGAGGCGATACCCAAACTCTTGTTTGTTGTTATTTTTATTCGATTCAAACTTGATTTGCATATTCAATTTAAGTTTCACTCGTTCTAAAAAATTTTTATTCATTTAAATTAATGTATATTGTATGTTTGTTCGCATTGATTGTTTATTTAATTTCTGTTCGTTTTAAGTTTCATTTATATTTTGATAGCAAACTATTTTTTTTCGTTTTAAGCTTGATTTTCATATTCAATCTAAGCATTACTCGCTTTAAGATCTATTTATTCATTTATATTATTACTTGTTGTATGTTTCTACTATCATTGTTTATTTAATTTCTGTTCGTTTTGGGTTTCATTTATTCTTTAATAGTAATTTCTGGTCGTTTTAAGTTTGAATTTTAACAGGTATTAATATGTCCTGAGCTTAAGTTTAAAATGGCCTTTACTTTTCTTTGAAAAACTTAATTTTCGGAAAGTTTTTTTTTAATTTATTTTTATTTGTTTTTGATTGCAAAAAGTTTCAAGTTTTTATTGCATGGGGGGGGGGTTGCCTACTGTCCGATTATTCTTGACTTTAAAAAACGGACCTAGAACTTTCAATTTAAATCGAATGAGGCTTTTTTCAAAGTCTATGCGATTACCTCTTTGATAAAAACCTTATATATGAACAATAGACAGCTTGCATAACTTATGGACAGCGATTGGCAACAATGAATAGATTGAAAAAATAGCTGCAATAAGGGTGTTTTAGCCATTTCACTTGCGGACACAAAGGGATCATGACTGTTTGGAATTGACCTTAATAGGATTGTGTGTGCCAAAGCAATTTTGCATCTATCACAGAGTATGTATTTTAACCTTATAATTGGATAATTATAATATATCTACTATGTGTTCTTCCGATACAAAGCTTTACCTTATTAAAGTCTTTGGGGTGGGGGCGGCGTAGTTGGCAGAAGGAATAAAACTTTAGCATAGAAAGTAGGAGAGGGTACGGGTGAGGTTAGAGGCTCATCCAATACGAGGCGGAACTTCACTTATCTCCTCCGTTCCTGATTTAGGAGATTAGACAAACTCATTGGGCTGAAGAAAGATTGTTGGACCGTTTGAGTTGTGGAAGACGTTAAAATATTCAAAAATACTTTATATTTTCAGTTATTGCAGGATTGATTTCATAGATTGTGGAATGGTCAGCCCCCTGGCCCATCATTTGGGTGAGCCTCAACTCATAATATGCAATTTTGATTAGTTGTTCCCTGTTATTTGCATATATTATTCTATATATGTTATTTTGAGTTTAACTTTAATCGCATTGCGTTCATTTTTAAGGCTTGAGATAAAAACTGAAACCTTAGAAGAGACAGTGGTGGGGGGAAGTCTCCCCCCTCAAATGCAATATTGAGCAGCCACAGAGAAATTAAAACAAGTAAAATTAATCTGTGTTTTGAAAATGTTTTTTTTTCAAAAGACACGAACAAAATCGTCTAAAGGAACCTGAAGTGCTATCTCTGACATTTTTGTTGATTCTTTATTCCCTTTACTTTCAAATGTAAAATTTAGAATATAATCGAATGGGTTTAGTCGTCCGCTCCCTGTATCATTCACATTTGGAAAACCCACCCCTAGGAAATTCCTCCCCTTCAAAGAACATTTTCTTTTCCTGCTGATAATTCCCCCGAGTTAACTTGCACCCAGCAAAAATTTCCCAGCCGTGGAATATGCTCTCCAAACATATTCCCCTCAGATAATTTCGGATATTAATAAAAATGGAAGCTGAAATTTCTACTCAACTTTTTAGCTCAGAAGCAATGCTATAGCGTTACCTAAGTTAAGGGCCATAAGGGTTCGATGAATTAATACTTATTTATTTTTCCAGGGGCACTTTATGTGGAAGAGAAGGTTGCATAAACTTTGGAACGGGGTTCATTGAATTACAAATTAAAATGTATAGTGCCCTTACACCAGGGGCGGATCCAGGATTTCTTAGGGGGGGAGGGCGAAATAGGTTGATCCGATAAACTTGCGTTAGGAGCAAGTTTAATTAACGCAATCTTGCGTTAAATAAGTGAATTACATTACTTTAGACTACGTTGGGGAGGGGCGCCCCTCTCGCCCCTCCCCTGGATCCACCACTGCCTTACACTCTCTGTTTCTTTCCTTGTTAGGGAGGAGAGCAGATGCCTAATAGGTGTGTGTTAATACCAGAACATTATATCTCTCATTGGGCCTTCAGGTATAAACAGAACTAGTTCAAAGGGAGGGGTGGGGAAAAAGGGTGTGGGGGGGTATTTGCCCTTCGATCGATTTTGACTCGTAAGAGCTGGACTAGAACTTCCAATTTCCAATCAAATGAACCCTCTCTGAAGTTTATACGAGAATCCCTTCCTGCCCCAGGGCCCTGGGGGGTTTTGTCGACGCCAGAGTTTTGTTACTTAACCTTTCAACTATTTTTAACAAAATTTTTATCTGATGCATTTAGAGCGTGGAGGAGGGGGAGGCTAGTTGCCCTCCAATCTCTTTTGACTCTTAAAAAGTGAACAAGAACTTTCAATTTAAAATCAAATGAGCCCTCTCTAAAATTTATACGAGTACCCCTTCAATAAAAAATAATATGAAGGATTCGGAGAATCCTTAAATTACAACCCTTGCCCTGAGGGCTGTGGGAGAGTTTTCATCCTCAAAGACCTAATTTCCAGACCTTAAAACTACGTTTAATAAAATGGCTGTCTGAAAATTTTGATTGGATATGTTTGGGGAAAAGGTGGACGTGAGAGAGTGGCTATTTGCCCTCCAATCGCTTTCGACTATTAAAAAGGGCACTATCCCTTTGAATTTGCAATCGAATGAGCCTTTTTTGAAGTTTCTACGACAACACCTTCTATAAAAACCTTATATGCCCCCAGGGCATAACTTAAAACCCTTGCCCTGAAGGTTGTGGGGGAGTATCCTCCTGAAAAACTTATTTTCCATCTGGAAATAAACTACGCTGAACAAAATGGCTATCTCAAAATTTTGATTGGATGTGTTTGGGGAAATGATGGGCGTGGGGGGGGCTAGTTGTGTTGTAAAATGTATTTTATGGTATTTGGGTGTTGTAGTCGTAGAACCCTTTATTCTGCCTTTAAAGGGGAGATAAACTATGGCCCTAAGGTAATTAAACTTTGATAGCGTGCCTTAGGCTATGACCAAACTTATGAGGCGTACCAGCTCGGTATGTTCGAGGGGCTAAAGGTAGATTGTAGAGAGGTTGTCAAAAATACAATACTTTTATTCATTTAACATATAATATAATCGGATATATTCTTTCTACTGGGACTGGCTGTCCTAAGTAGACCACAAGTCTCAAAAACTACAATAATATATAATAAGATACTTGACACTTACAATGATAAGACAAAGTTCCAAGGTATTTCTAAAAACAACGGACCAGAGGTCAGTCCGGCATAAAGTTAGTATCAGATACCCCCTTCCGATAAAATGTATCTTTTATACATTTTAATCAACCACACCTTCCCACGCAATCGCTAGGAAGTGGTAATTTCTCAATTTCCCGTTAAACAGAACTTGGCAGGATATTTTCCTTATCTTAACAAAAAGTGGTATTCCAAAACTTCATATTTACGTCTTCTATGTATTTACTAAATTAATAACTAACTAAATTAGAAAGTTTTAACGCAATACTCGCCATTCAAAAAAGAATTTTCCCAATTCCCAATATTTTGTTTTTAAAATAACTTTATATTATTTTAAGCTATTTTTCTACCTTTTTTTAGTAAGTAGGTGCATATACCCTCAATGGTTTTCCTAGGATCGTGTTTCTGGTACAATATAGCCCATGTTCTTTTTTTTGTTGAATAATTTCAATTTAAAATTGATCATTGTTTCTGTTTTTCTCTTTCTCTAGGACTAACAATTACTCTTTTACCCTTCTTCATATGGAAAATTCTGTTTTAACTTGACCCCAAGCGGCTTAAACATAATATTAGTGGTTTTGCTTAAATAAGATTCCAAGTTACATCTTAAAAGTTTTTGAGTTATTTTGGTTTAAATTTATGCCCCCTTGAAATTGTAATTTATCCATGTTATGTGGTTGATATAACGTTTATTTTTCGCTTTAAGAATGCTTTGTATAAATTAAACATAAATTCACGTATTTTTAAATATTCGCAAATTTTTAAAACACAAAGTATTTTTACATATTTCAATAACATAAGCCATTTGGGCTGTGTAGCACAATATCTAGAGCTAAATTAAGTTCTGATTTTATTTCACTTTTGATGAGCTTGGAGTAAAGTCACTATTTCTGCAATTATTTCAAAATATAATCTGCTCAAGTATGGCTTGTCTTTTAATAGTGTGAGATTAGATTTTCAAGATCTAATTAAACAGGCATTAAAATTTGTTAATTTCCAAAAATGTATCAAAATATCATTGAAGGAAAAACTGACCCGAAAAGCTGCTACGAAAAATTTGATTTCCAAAAAAAAAGCTAAGGCTGTATCTAAAATAAATATTCACATTAGAATACATATAAAAGTATATAGTTTTACATATATATTAGAAAGAAACACTCAAATTTCTAAAGTCTGATCACTTTTATTTACTCTTATCACTTTTAATTACTCAAAAAATACTAACCCGCTTAAATCGAAACATTATGTTTCTTGCTGGATTATTCTTTCAAACTTAATACTAAACGGATTATTTCACAATAGAAATTATTAATACGTTGACTCGAGGTCAAACATTTATGTATAACATTAAATCACTAGTTAAAACTTAAAGTTGACAAAAACATAGTATATATATATATAAGCATTGTGTAATAGCTTACACAAGCTTTTTTTTCACAAAACTAGATAGGATATTTAACTACTGTTTAAAACTTAAAGCATTAAAAAAATAATACACGGTATAGATTAGTATTGGAATTAATTCCAATTATTATTTTGTTAATTGCTTATGAAGTATTAATGTAGGATACTTCTTGAATGATATAAAAATAAAAAAACACAAATACTCAACATTTAATTCACTATATTTACATGGATAGTTTAGGATATATATATGTATATATATATTAACCAAATTTATTTTGATACATAACTTAATTGTTAAAAACAAATAATAATTATGTACTTTAATAATTTATTTAATCGCTGCAATGTTTATTCTTTGTACAATTTTTAAATAAGTCCGTCAAGACTTTTATATGATAAGCCCTAACTGTAAGTAAAATATTTACAAAACAAAAACAACTCCAACAAATAGATTTATGCACTATAACTGATAACTGTGATTAGCCTCTATATAAGGGCTTGGAAATATTTATATAACATAACTTTTCTATTTACATTTCTATAAATTTTTTTTAATACAATTCTCTGTTTATAAAAGGTTTTCGAAATATATTTATAACAGTAGATATTTTCTCAATTACATTTGTTACAACCATATAACTTTTCCCATATACGACTATATACATTTTGTTTTAAAACTTTGGTTGTATTTCAAACCCACTTGTGTCATTAACTGTCATTATCTTATAAGCCTTGTTCGTCCATTCAGACTTTTAAGCTTTTCAATTTTTTTCAAGTTTCTAGGCACTTTAAAGAGTTTTATAACGTTTTTGTCTATAATCTCTCTTTTTTCAGATTGAATTGTCTTTTTGGCTTTAGGCTTTATTTATCGTTTATATATGATAAGCTAAAAAATTTTGCTGTTCAACTTTATACCTGTTATGCCATTATCAAATGACTTTGCCTATACTCTGAAGGTTTGCTTACCATGACTGCCTTCTGGTAGCTCCTTATAAAGTTTCCAGGTCCTCTTGTCATCGGCTACAGCTAAAAAGACTATTATGAACCTGCACACACAATAATTAATTATGTATAGTATTGACACACTTTTTGATTTGTTGCCACAATTTTATCTTGGGCTATTCTTTTATCAAAAATGTGGTCCTTCTGCAGAAACCATACATGGCCTTCATGGAACACAGTAATTTATAGGTTCTTAAGGCTATTATGTGCCTTACTCTATAATAAATAAGGGCCATGAAACGGAGATCAGCACCGCCGGTTTGGACCTTAAGGGTCTAGTGCCGTTATACTTTTATACTTACTTACTCTTAATTTTCTATGCCATGCTAGTACAATTTTCCATTTTAGTACAATTAATGTTACCTTTTTTTACTTATTTAGTACAATATTCATACTAGTTTCATTCGGCAAGTTCAATAAGTGCGTCTAACAGAGTTTAACTGACTTCATTCAGTTTCTTTTCATTTTAATTTCGTCTGGCTATATTTTCAGCTTGAACCCTTCTCTTTTTTTTTGATTCGTTATTTCAATGGAGCCTAAGGGTTTTTTCAAGTCTTTTCCCGCTTTTTCAGTAAAATATGTCATTCCTAAGCCTATATTTATATGTTTCACGTATTTTTCAAAACCCTTAACAAGTTTTTATGCTGATTGCCCTTCTATGGTCAAATTCATTATCTACGTATTTTTAGGAGTTGGGGGAGGGGTTTCTAATTTTTGCAACCTGTATTTTTTTCCAGCTGATTTTAGAACATTTTTAATTAAGTATTGCCCCGCAATTTCTAGTTCTCATTTATTCATAAAAATGAAAATTTTAATGATATCCTGAGTCCTACAGAATTGTGTGGTTTTCCTCGCAGACACCTATTCCTTGTCTGTAGTATTTTCCCAAGAATTAGTTCCTATTTCATGCCAAAAGTTGTGTAGAGATAGGGGTTTTGCATTGTGGTTTCCCTATAATCTTGTATATTATTCGCGTCTAGTATTATCCTCAGTTCAATTTGTGCCTTAGTTTTATACAGTCATTGAGTGTAATTTGTCCCTTTCATGATATTTGACTATTTTGACTATTACCCGGTTCTACAAGTTTATGGGTTTTGTACCCTTGAAGCGTGACTACGTGCTATTTATTTATTTTTTTCTAGGACGTAGGACCCTTCCAGAACATTCAGCTCAAATCTCCTCCCAAGTTTGACTTTTATTCTTGATATACATTTGGTTAGCTTGGTGGATCCCCCCCCCCCAATGACAAGACGTTTAGTAGTTTCGTTTTTAAATGCCAATTGTTCTGTCATTGGTGTTTTTCACCTGCAATATCTTCGTCCTGGTTATTTCTGTTAATGGTGCATCGTGAATTTATTTAATATGTTAAATTAATTTTACCTGAGAAAAATTTGCTTTACACTTCGGTATACTTTTTTAAAGTTTAACCCATTTTATCTACAGCTTCTTGTTTACGTATACCATCCTTATTAGTAAGTGTTTAATTTATTACATATTCTACTATTTATAACCAGATTACAGCTAGCTTGTACATGTCTGGATTCATGTAAACCCTCGCTGCCTTTCCAAGTATAATTATTTTTAACTTTCTTCAAAACAATTTTTTTTTTCTAATTCGACTGGAGGTGTTACCGAGAGAGTCAAAGGTCAGTAGATGCTTCGCATTTACTTAACAACGATAGACCAGCAGTGATTGAGCTCACTCCAAATTTGCTAGCTTTCAATGACCCTATTTAATTAGACTAACCTCCTTCGTTTTTTTTTTTTTTTTTTTTTTTTATTAATTATACTCCCCAAATATATTATTCCAATATACATATAAAAAGAATCGCCTTTTAATGCTGATTCTAAACATTTATAATTTAATTAGGTTCACTACACCCATTTAAAAGTTACGTGGCCTTACTTATTTTCTTTTTGACAAGTCTTGTCAGTAGGCTACACCATTCGTGAAATTTTATCTCGTCTCGGAAACAAAATTTTTGCAGGAACCTATGATGTCACTTCAGATCGGAGCTAATAATTTAGCGTTAAAACGTGACGGTAATAATTTTTACTGGCGATATATATTTGAATGAAAACTAATGTTATTTATGTACAGATTAAAAAAGAAAATATAGATATTTCTTGAGAGGCTTTTTATTCGTTTCATTTTTATTTAATATTTTTTTTGTTATAATTGTTTTATTCAAATATTAATCTGCTGGGGGCTACGCTTGTTCTGCCTTTCTCCGTTTCCCGGTCCGATTTTTGGACCCCAAATTTTTGCTTTTCTTCTTTATAATATTTGCAAGTTTTTCCGTGGTCTCTATAGTGTGGTTTACAAGGCTCTGAGTCCAAGTGCTGTTTTGTTGCCTTGTCAAATATATTTAATCTTTGTTTCTCTTGATGTTTGGCCTTTTTCATAAGTGTCTTAGCTACTTGTGCTGCTGACAAAAGAACTTATTGCTGCCCCTTTGGTTTCTTTACTGTTCTCCATAATTTTTCTCTTAAAGAGGGTTTTCTTGACGATGGCCCAGGTTTAGTTATATCAGTTTCTGTAGAAGAATTTTCAGTGTCACATTCTGTTAGCTCGCGTCTGGTAGATGGCGTTTGTTCCAAAAGCGATTTTCGCGTTAAGACTGTAGGTAAGTCTAATGTATGAAAATCAAATAATTCATTGGTTCCTTCCAATTTTTCTTCCTCTGTGAATTTTACCCTTGGTTTATCACATTTTAAACCCTTATGTTGTGTTTGATTTTCTTCATCCCTAGTATCCGATGAGTATTGAATATTTCCATTTTTCTCTTGTTTGTTGTGTAGAGTTTGTAGCCAAGACTGGGCTAAATACTCCTTCCACTCCTCCCAACTTTTGTGGTCTCTAAAAAGGTCATAAAATTCATATGGTCTTCTGATATATACTGGTAAAATCGTGTCTTCTATTTCTTCTGCTGAAAGTATAGGCTCTGTTTTCCACTGTTTTGAAAAATATCCCTTTTTCATTCTATTGTGGTGTACTACTTCTTCCTTTTCCTTATACTGATGCTTTAGAACATATGTTAAGTTATTTGGTAGAATTTTTTTAATTCTGTAGGGTCCATCCCATTTCGGTTTTAATTTTTTTGTTCATTCCAGATTCGTTTTGTAAACATAAACCAAATCTCCTAAACAGTAACTCGTTTTATTTTTGGTTGTTCTGTCATATTTTTCTTTTTGTTCTGTTTTTTTATCTTCCAGATTGTCTTTAACTTATTCCATATCTTTTTTCATTCGCATCACCATGTCTTGCTTATATTCGTCTAGGTTGTAATATATTATTTCATTTTGTATTTCATCTAAACAAATTCTGGGATCTCTTATATGTTACAAAAAAATGGCGTTTCTTTTAAGGTACGTGAAAAAGCCGTATTTATTGGAAAGACTACAAATGGTAAATGTTCATCCCAATTTTCATTTTCCTCTCTTGCATGAATTCCCAGCATGTAATCTAATTCCCTATGCTTACGTTCAACCTTCCCATTAGCTGCAGCCATGTAAGACGAGGTAAACCATCGTTTAACATCCAGATATTCTGTAATTTCGTCTAATGATTTGGCTCAAAAACATGGCCCATTGTCGCTAAGTAAAACTCTAGGGAAAATCCCGTGTTCAAGAAATAGACGATTGACCAAAACTTTCGCAATGGTTCTTGTCTTTTCATCTTTAATTAGAAAAGCGTATAAATATGAATTAAAATGGTTGACTATGGTTAGTACGCACCTGTTTCCTTTCCTGGAAACTGGTAAAGTTCCTCCGGTTCCCCAAATGTCTATTGACATTAATTCTCCTGCCCCTGAAGGGGTGGGGTATCGACCTAAATCAGCCCTAGGGGTCCTTGGTGGCGACTTTTGTTTGGCGCACTCTTGGTAGCTTTGTATAAAAGCTTTTAATTTTGAGTACATTTTTGGAAAATAAAAATTTCCTTTCAGTCTCCCCATAGTTTTTGCTTCTCCCATGTGACAGCCAATCGTTGCATGTGCCATCTGTAAAACTTCTCCTTCCAGAGATTTTGGAATTATTGGAATAATTTTTAAGTCATTTTTTCTATATTCTTGCGATGGTCTATGATATCTTACTAGAAGATTTTTCTTTCGTCCAGATCAAAATTATCTAAGTCCTTTAAAAAATGTTTAAAGTGCTCTGGCAGTTCCGTTCCTTTTGATAAAAAGGATTTCATCGTTAAACAAAAATCGTCTTTATCTTGATGATTCGAAACATTTTCATTAGACAGTATTTCTAGCTCTTCCAGTTTTTTCTGGATGGCTGTTATCAAATTTCCTTCCGTATCTGGATTTCGTGACAAATAGTCTGGTAAAATTTTCGTACGACCCTTTATATATATTGGAGTATATGAATATGCTTGCAGACGTAGTATCCACCGTGTCAGCCGGGCTGAAGTATTTTGCATCGTATGTAGCCAAATTATTGATTTTTGGTCTACGCATAAAAGAAAGTTCTTTCCAAGTAAAAATTGTCGAAAATATTCTGTAAGAACTACAACTGCCAAACACTCCCTTTCAACTGTCGAGTATTTTTTTCTGCCTCCGAAAGAGACCTGCTCGCGTATTGGACTATTGATTCTACTCCTTCAGAATTTATGTTTAATAATTTGGCCCCGATACCGTACCCCGAAGCATCTGTTTGCAAACAGAGATCTTGTGACAAATCTGGTAGTTTTAGTATTCGTGCCAGTAATAATTGCCTTTTTATTTCATTTAGCGCTTGTTTTGTGTCCGCTGGACATTCGAATTTACCTGATTTTTTCAAAAGGTTTGTCAAAGGTTGTGCTATTGTGGCATAATTTTTAATATATCGTCTGAAATAGCTTAACAAACCACAAACTGATCTGCAGCTTTTTTTATCTTTAGGAGGCTGTAAATTTTCTATGACTGTAAATTTTTCTGGATTTGGTGAAATAGTACCTTGGTTTATGAGGTGTCCAAGAAAAACTAATTTTGGTTCTACTATTTTTAACTTTTCTGGTTTTAATTTTAAGCCTTCTTTTTCAAACTTTTCCAGTATTTTTCTAAGTCCGACCAAGTGGTCTTCCAGGTTTTTCATTAAACAGAATTACATCATCTAAATAAGCCAAGGTATCTTTTTTCCTTCCTGGTTCGTTATCTTTTAACACCAAATTCATTAGTCGACTAAAACAATTTGGACTAAATGATAGGCCAAAAGGCATACGTTCAAATGTGAACATTTTTCCATCGTCTAAGATTACTTTAGCCTTATGCTTTGTTTCTGTATCTAAAGCGATCTGCCAATATCCTGCTATTAAATCAAAACTAGTGAAATATTTTTAGCCTCCTAACGCATCTAAAATCGTATAAATTCCTGGTAACTTCATCACGTCCTTAACTGTGATGACATTAATGATATAAAGTCTATACAGAATCTCTTTTTGTTATCTTTTTTCCTTACTATTACTAGTGGAAAACACCAATCACTTACACTTTCTTTAATTATTCCCTGATCTTCCATTTCTTTTATTTGGCTTTCTAGCCATGGTTTTAAATGATAAGGTGTTTTATACGGTGACTTTTTGATTGGAGGGCCCTCTGTTGATATCTTGTGCGTGATTAAGTGAGTTAATCCGTAATCCGCTTTTTGTCTTGCAAAAGTCCATTTAAAATCCCAAAAAATATTTTCCACCCTAGTTTTTACGTTTTTTGGTAAATGTTTTAAATCAAATTGTTGCAAAAAATCCGTTTTCGACATTCCATACTTTTCTTGTGTCTTGCGGTTTGCATTTTGTGGTTGTGGTTTTAATGAGGATAAATGTTCGTGGCTAATGAAGTTGGCGTTTAATTCTAGACTGTTTATAGATTTTATTTCCGAATTTTAAATCTTTTCTACTGATCCAAGTTCTACCTAGTTCAGTTTTATCTTATTATTACTTAGATTTAATAGTTTTAAGCTTGTAATAGTATTTTCAATTTTTATAACTTGATTTTCCGCAAAGATCATTGGGTATTCTTTTGTGGTGTATCCTCCTATCATGGCATCCATTGTTTTACCTTTCCTTCTTTCATTTAATGTCGCTAGAACTTGAGCTGTCGTTCCCGCTTCTATGGTGATTTTTCCGCTTATTTTTAGGTTATAATTCAAATCTTCACTTTCGTTAACTGTTGCTACGCAAATTTGCCTATTATTTTCATTTGCCTGGTTTATGGTAATTGTATCAGATATGGGTTCCCATACAATCCCATATTTTCTGATAGCATCTACTCCTAGAATACAAGCAAATGGTAGCTGCTTGCATATTATTACTGTTACTGTTATTTCTTTATCCCCTGCACTAAATTTCAGTGGACATTCTCCCAAAATTGTCAGCTTGTGCCCTGTCACTGATGTCAGGGTATTCTGGCATCTACTTACGCGATTTTTGACACTAGGAGGAAACCTCTTAAAAACTTCCTCTCGAAATAATGATTTAGATGCTCTTGTATCTAGTAAACATGGTAAATTTTGAAAACACTCAATTTTAAAACAACGCAGAATCGGTAGACTATTAATATTTGCATTTGTAACAACATTCTAAACTATATAGGGGTCTTTGTAAGGAAACAGTTCTGTCGACCCTTACAGGCTGGTATCTCCGTTTAAATGCCCATTGTTTCGCCAAAAGTTTCTGGGAATATCCCAGTTTTCTTCAGCGTTGCTACTTTGACCCTGGGTATTGTTAACCGTTTGCCTCCTAGGCCTAAATTCAGGAATATTATTAGATGTTTAGCAAGCATTATTTGTTCCCTGCCTTTCTAAATTTCTGCCCCCTGCGTACTGATCTGGTATCTTATCTTGTACGTCTGGCCTTCTTTGCGTATTCTATGCCAGCAATCTGCTGCATAGTGGTTTGGTTTTTTACAATAATAGCAATAAAATTTTCTCTTAAATTGTTTGTTTGTTTCCTGGTTACTTCTATATATTTTTGATCTGTCATTGTTGGTTTCCCAACTATCAGTCTTTGGTGGGGGAGGGTGCCCATATTTCCTATAATTATTAGCTGTTAATCTCGCAAGACAGTGCAATTTGTCGGATACTTCCATAGACGGTGACTCTTGGCCTCCGTCGCGCCTTATTGGTTCAGGATTTGGCTCCTCAAAGTTCACCTTTTTCTGTCCCCTTTCCAATTTTATACTTTCTTGTGCTCCTGCGTTATTTATTGACATCTGATCAATTTATCAATTTCAATAGCTTCGTCAATTTTTACCTCTGTTTCGACTAGTATTATAGCCTGCTCTAACTTTTCAGGTTTCCGTGATAGTATTAGTCTTAATAGCTTTTTAGGTAACCCTTGGTTAAAATTATGTAATTGTATTTTCTGTACTGTCTCGTAGTTTCCACCTTTTTTTAACTGTAAGCACACGGATCTACAAATTTTGTGTGCATATTCCCTGATACCAGTTGAGGTATCGAATGTCACTACCTCTGTTCTTAGCCTCTCGGACATGCTCGTCTCTATGAACCTTGTTTTAAATGATTCAATTAGGGTACTAATGTCCTTGGGCTCTTTTTCCTTAATTGCCTCAAAGTGTTTAAGGGCGCTTCCACTTAATCTGGCTGCAACGTATTGCTCTTTGACCTTATCTTCAAACGATTCAGTTAGTTCGTCGAAAATTTTTAATTTTTCGATAAACTCATCTACGTTTGAATTTCCCCCTTATTCTGGTATAATTTTAGCAATTTCAAGTACTGTTGATAGGGAAGTCATTTTTTCCTCTGGTAAAGCCATCTTATTTCAATCTACTATTTTTATCTAGCCTTCTCGACCCAGTTTTTCCAGCGACCACCAGTTGTTGTGAAGTTGTTATGAAGTTGTTGTGATGTGTATTTTATGGTATTTGAGTGTTGTAGTCGTAGATGCCTTTATTCTCCCTTTATAGGGGAGATAAATTCTGGCCCTAAGGTAATTAAACTTTGGTAGCGTGCCTTAGGCTATGACCGAACTAACGAAGCGTACCAACTGGGTATGTTCGAGGAGCTAAAGGTAGATTTTAGAGAGGTTGTCTAAAGTACAATACTTTTATTCATTTAACATATAATATAATCGGATATATTCTTTCTACTGGGACTGGCTGTCCCAAGTAGACCACAAGTCTCAGAAACTACAATAATATATAATAAGATACTTAGACACTTACAATGATAAGACAAAATTCCAAGGTATTTCTAAAAACAACGGACCAGAGGTCAGTGCGGCATAAAGTTAGTATCAGATACCCCCTTCCGATAAAATGTATCTTTTATACATTTTTATCAACCACACCTTCCCACGTAATCGCTAGGAAGTGGTAATTTCTCAATTTCCCGTTAAACAGAACTTGGCAGGATATGTTCCTTATCTAAACAAAAAGTGGTATTTCAAAACTTCATATTTGCGTCTTATATATTTTTACTAAATTAATAACTAACTAAATTAGAAAGCTTTACCACAGTTGCACTTCAATCACTTTCGACTATTAAAAAGGGCAATAGCCTTTTGAATCGATTGAGCCTTTTTTGAAGTTTCTACGACAATGCCTTCTACCAAAATTTTATATGCCCCCAGGGCATAACTTAAAACCCTTGCACTAAGGGTTTTGGGGGAGTGTCCTCCTCAAAAATATATTTTCTAAGTGAAAATCAACTAGGCTGAACAAAATGGCTATCTCAAAATTTTGATTGAATAAGTTTTGGAGAATGATGGGCGTGGGGGGGCTAGTTGCCCTCCAATTACTTTCGGCTATTAAAGAGGGCACTAGCCCTTTGAATTTCCAATCGAATGAGGCTTTTTTGAAGTTTCTACGACAATGCCTTCTAAAAATACCTTATATGTTACAGGGCATAACTTAAAACCCTAGCCCTGAGGGCTGTGGGGGAGTGTCCTCCTCAAACACATATATTCTATCTGGAAATCAACTACACTGACCAAAATTGCTATCTCAAAATTTTGATTGGATGTGTTTGGGGGAATGATGGGCGTTGGGGGGCTAGTTGCCCTCCAATCACTTTCGACTATTGAAATGGGCACTATCCCTTTGAATTTTTAATCGAATGAGCCTTTTTTGAAGTTTCTACGACAACTCCTTCAATAAAAACCTGATATGCCCCAGGGAATAACTTAAAACCCTTGCCGTGAGGGTTTTGGGGGAATGTCCTCCTCAAAAATATATTTCTATCTGGAAATCAACTATGCTGAACAAAATGGCTAAATTTTGTTTGGATGGGTCTGGGGGAATGATGGGCGTAGGGGGGTGACTAGTTGCCCTCCAATCACTTTCGACTATTAAAAAGGGCACTAGCCCTATGAATTTCTAATCGAATGAGCCTTTTTTGAAGTTTCTACGACAACGCCTTCTATAAGAGCCTTAAATGAACCCAGGGGATAACTTAAAACCCTTTCCCTGAGGGTTTTGGGGGAGTGTCCTCCTCAAAAACATATTTTCTATGTAAAAATCAACTACGCTGAACAAAATGGCTAGCTCAAAAATTGTATTGGATGTGTTTGGGAGAATGATTGACGTTGGGGGGCCTAGTTGCCCTTCAATCACTTTCGACTATTAAAAAGAGAACTAGCCCTTTGAATTTCCAATCGAATGAGACATTTTTGAAGTTTTTTCGACAACGCCTTCTAGAAAAACCTTATATGCCCCAGGGCATAACTTAAAACCCTTGCCCTGAGGGTTGTGGGGGATTGTCCTCCTCAAACACAGATTTTATATCTGGAAATCAAATACGTTGAACAAAATGGATATCTCAAAATTTTTATTGGATGTGTTTGGGGGAATGATGGGCGTGGGAGGGGGGGGGGCTAGTTGTCCTCCAATCACTTTCGACTATCAAAAAGGGCACCAGCCCTTTGAATTTCCAATCGAATGAGCCTTTTTTTAAATGTTTCTACGACAACGCTTTCTATAAAAAGCTTATATACCCCAGGGCATAACTTTCCAACCGAATGAGCCTTTTTTGAAGTTTCTACGACAACGCCTTCTACAAAAACCTTATATGCCCCAGGGCATAACTTAAAACCCTTGCCCTGAGGGTTGTGGGGGATCGTTCTCCTCAAACACATATTTTATATCTGGAAATCAACTATGTTGAACAAAATTTTTATCTCAAAATTTTAACAGGATGTGCTTGGGGCAATGATGGGCATGGGGGGGGGGCTAGTTGCCCTCCAATCACTTTCGACTATTAAAAAGGGCACTATCCCTTTGAATTTACAATCGAATGAGCCTTTTTTGAAGTTTCTACGACACCGCCTTCTATAAAAACCTTAAATGCCCCCAGGGAATAACTTAAAACCCTTGCCCTGAGGGTTTTGGGGGAGTGTCCTCCAAAAAAATATATTTCCATCTGTAAATCAACTACGCTGAACAAAATGGCTATCTCAAAATTTTGATTGGATGTGTTTTGGGGAATGATGGGCATAGGGGGGGAGGGATAGTTCCTTCCAATTACTTTTGACTATTGAAATGGGCACTAGCCCTATGAATTTCTAATTGAATGAGTCTTTTTTGAAGTTTCTACGGCCCCGCCTTCTATAAAAACTTTATATGCCCCCAGGGTATAACTTAAAACCCTTGCCCTGAGCGTTGTGGGGGATAGTCCTCCTCAAAAACATATTTCAAACAAAATCAACTACGCTGAACAAAATGGCAATCTCAAAATTTTGATTGGATGTGTTTCGGGGAATGATGGGCGTGGGGACGGAGGGGATAGTTGCCCTAGAATCACTTTTAACTATTAAAAAGGGCACTATCCCTTTGAATTTCAAATCGAATGAGCCTTTTTTGAAGTTTCTACGACAACGCCTTCTATAAAAACCTTATATGCCCCCAGGGAATAACTTGAAACCCTTGCCCGGAAGGTTATGGGGGAGTGTTCTCCTCAAAAACATATTTTCTATCTGGAAATCAACTACGCTGAACAAATTGGCTATCTGAAAATTTTGATTGGATGTGTTTGGGGAAATGAGGGGCGTGGGGGGGGGCTAGTTGCACTCCAATCACTTTCGACTATGAAAAAGGGCACTAGCCCTTTGAATTTCCAGTCGATTGAGCCTTTTTTGAAGTTTCTACGACAACACCTTCTGCAAAAACCTTATATATCCCCAGGGCATAACTTAAAACCCTTGCCCTAAGAGTTTTGGGGGAGTTTCCTCCTCAAAAACATATTTTCTATGTGAAAATCAACTACGCTGATCAAAATGGCTATCTCAAAATTTTGATTGGATGTGTTTCGGAGAATGATGGGCGTGGGGGCCTAGTTGCTCTCCAATCACTTTCGACTATCAAAAAGGGCACTAGCCCTTTGAATTTCCAATCGAATGAGCCGTTTTTGAAGTTTCTACGACAACGCTTTCTATAAAAACCTTATATGTCCCCAGGGCATAACTTACAACCCTTGTCCTGGGGGTTGTGGGGGAGTCTCCTCCTCAAAAATATATTTCTATCTGTAAATCAACTACTCTGAACAAAATGGCTATCTCAAAATTTTGATTGGATGTGTATGGGGAAATGATCGGCGTAGGGGGTGGCTAGTTGCCCTCCAATCACTTTTGACTATTAGAAAGCGCACTAGCCCTATGAATTTCTAATTGAATGAGCCTTTTTTGCAGTTTCTACGGCCCCACCTTCTATAAAAACCTTATATGCCCCCAGGGTATAACTTAAAACCCTTGCCCTGAGGGTTGTGGGGGATTGTCCTCCTCAAAAATGTATTTTAAACAAATCAACTACGCTGAACAAAAGGGCTATCTCAAAATTTTGATGTGATGTGTTTGGGGGAATGATGGGCGTGGGGGGGGGCTAGTTATCCTCCAATCACTGTCGACTTGTAAAAATAGCACAAGCCCATTGAATATCGAATTAAATAACCTAGTCTCGAAGTTTCTACGACAACACCTTTAATTAAAACCTCAAATGCGCCCAGGGTATAGTTTACAACCCTTACCCTGAAGGTTGCGGGGGAGTGTCCTCCTCAAAAACATATTGTCTATCTGGAAATCAACTACGCTGAACAAAATGGCTATCTCAAAATTTTAAGTGGATGCGTTTGGGGAAATGATGGGCGTGAAGGGGGGCTAGTTATACTCCAATCACTTTCGACTATTAAAAAGGGCACTAGCCCTTTAATTTCCAATCGAATGAGCCTGTTTTGAAGTTTCTACGACAATGTCTTCTATAAAACCGTATATGCCCCCAGGGCATTAGTTAAAACCCTTGCCCTGAGGGCTGTGGGGGAGTGTCCTGCTCAAAAATATATTTTCTATTTGAAAATCAACTACGTTGAACAAAATGGCTATCTCAAAATTTTGATGGGTTGGGTTTGGGGTAAGGAGGGGCGTGGGGGGTGGGGCTAGTTGCCCTCCAATCACTTTCGACTATTAAAAAGGGCACTAGAACTCTCGATTTCCAATCGAATGAGCCCCTTTTGAAGTTTCTACGACAACCCCTTCCATATGAAGTGCCTCTGGGAAAAAATAATAATAATAATAATAATAAAACATTGGAGCCTTATGGCCTTTACTAAAGGCAACGCCACAGCGTTGCCTCTGATAGTCAATTTCAACTCTAATTACTGGCGCTTTCAATATGCAGAGTCCAACTTCGACTCCATTCATCAGAAAAAAATTACTGAACTCTCTTTTCGACTAGTTTAGACTAAGTTTTGCAAGGCGATGGTCATTTTTATACGAAATTAGAAAAATATATTAAATGCTCCTTTATTACCTATACGATACAACTAGACCGCTAAAATGTTTATTTCTATCATAAAATACAATTTAATATAAACAAATCTTACACAAAAATTGGTTTATAGTTCCTTAATTTTGAGGTTTGGCTGTCTCGTAATGGTTAAGGAGTTCTAAATATCTCTTTAATTGCACGCTTGCCTGGGAAACAAAAGTGTCTAGAAATATAATTTTCCCGTCTGCGTGTCTTGCGTCATCCATGTTACACGTGGACACTAGAAGACGGCATGAGCTCGGAATCCTACTATGTGTCGGAATCCACAGAGTTTTGTCTTGTGTCGCCACGGGAATGGCTTATTTCTAGAATATATTGACCAGGACAAAGTACTGGGAATAGCCGTTTAGTCCTTTCACTTGACGTACCATTCTTTTGGAAGGTAATTTATCTTTCGAGTCCCAGCAAGGACAAAAACCTAAAGAAAAAAAGAACAAAATGAAAAAAAGAAACGCATTGAACGTTTCAGCAAAAAATAGAATATCAAAAAAGTATTATTTGACAGTGATGTGAGTACTGCCATTATGTAAGGTGCGCTATGATTACGCAACATGTGCACCGTCATTACATAAGTTATGTGCTGTCATTACGTAAGATATGCACTGTCATTACGCAATGTGTGCGCTGTCCTTAGACAAGACTCAGTCATTACGCAACATCCACCTTTTTGCCGTTATGAGTCACAAGTGGAGATTCTCAAAGGGCTCCTGAAGTCTAGATTGTCACATTCGATGGCGTTAACCATATTACACTGGTCATGGGAATCCTGGGTGTCTTCCAGAAAGAACAGACTCTATAACAAAAATATCAACAAATAGTGACAAAATGGTGGTTGCTAGGGGAAATTTTGGAACACCTGGAATCGCATTACGCAGGTGCGAGGGATTATTAGCTCCATTAATCTAACTTCCCATGTTAATCTCCTATTACTGGTACTTGTTAAATATCCCTACCACACTCGAGAAACTAGATTAATCATTTGCAAATACTGAAAACAAGATTGCATCATAAGACCTGGAATCCCGGGAAGCCTGCCTGTGCCACATTGTACAGGTGCGAGGGGCTAGGAGCTCCACTTATCTGACTTCCCATGTTAATTCCCTATTATTGGTAATTTTTAAACATCCCAAACACACTCGAGAACTTAGATTAATCATATAGAAATACTGAAGCAAGATTGCGTCATCTGGAATCCCGGAAATCTTGCCAGCAGGAAATATGGAACCGCTTGTGTTCCGGGAACGCTTGAAATCCCATTAATTTCCTATCTGACCATTTAGTCTGCGAGGGTGCGTCGTGGGAATCTTGCCAACCGACCGTCAGAAACAGGTGTCCGCATTGCATAGGTGCGAGGGACTAAGAGCTCCACTTGTACACCCTCCATCTGATCATTTAAAATCCTATTCTAATTTCCCATCTGATCATTTAAAGTGCAAGGGTGTGTCGTGGGAATCTTGCCATCCGACCGGTAGAACGAGGTGACCGCATTGCCCATGTGCGAGGGACTAGGAGCTCCACTTGTGCACCCCCTAATGGGCTGATAGAAATCCCATGTTATTTTCCCATTGCAATTTTGTGGCGCAAAAGAACAACTTTGCCCTACAGAGGGGTAGAATGCATTCGAATGAATAGTATGAGATAGCCAATCGGCTTAGAATTATTGAAAATTTTTATTTTCCGCTTTCGAACTACAGAGGCCATAATGCCATGCGGTAGTACACTTGCTCTTGAACCTACTTACAGTCTACCTAAAAATTAACGTTTAATATAGACAGTTATCACTGAATTATTAGTTATTACTTCGTTTACCTGAGTTTATTCATTTGAGGCTTCATTGAATTTACTTACATTGGTAAATAGTTGTGCATCAGCTTTTGGAGAGAAGGGTCAGATGGTTTTTCTGTAAGTTGGGGTGGTGGGGTAGGACACATGAAGCCTCAAGCTTAAATCGCAATGAGTTGCAGTCATTGAAACAAACAGAAATTATTCTAGTAATGAGGAAGATTGCTTTCCTCAATCCCCCACTATTTTTGCTATAGTTTGTCCCCAATATCTTAAGAACGAAAACACAATCATGAAGACAATTATTAAAAAATAATTTTCGCAATTCATCAATATTTATTGATGCACATTTCCTTAAACGATACAATTTTTCATTCGAATCTTTGGAAAGCCAATATTCAAGTATAAAACTTGTAATTGCCCAGTAACTACGAATCTTGCACTCATAAGTGCTGTCAATAAAGCACCACCGTCAATAAAGCACAAACGTCAATAAAGCACAAACGTCAATAAAACACTCATAAATGCCGTCAAAAAAGACTTCCGTATTAAGGATAGGGTGATTCTATATATTTACTATTAGTAAGCTTAAATAGTAATTGGCTCAGGATTGCTTTGCCAAGGTGTATGTAAAAACTTGATGAGCTTCAGCATGGTATGTACACTAAACAACGGCTGTGAAATCTAGAGGGCTACAATGGGTGCTGCTTGGACTTGCGATGAGCCCTTTGGTAAACAAGAAGACATTCAAAAGGTGTATCAAACGGGAAATTTTTCTATTTAAACCCCAGCAAAAGCAGAAGTCCTTATATTGCTCCCATCCCTTCACTCGAAACACTTTTAGGGAGGATGAGCCGTTCTGTATAGTACTAAGCAGTTTAGTCTTTGGAGAATGTTTGTCCGTTGTTTAATCTTATTACTAATGTAGCTAATTATGTAATTGCCAAAACGAGCAGTAAATCAACAAGAGAATGAATGGTTCTTGAATTTAGCTGTATAAAAATAAAACTAGAATTTAGAAACCTGAATGTTTTTTTTTTGTGTAAAATTTTAAGCAGAAAAAAATTTAATATTGAATTTTGAAATACAATAATTTGATTTGGATAGATTATCATTTCAAAGTTCAGGTAAATTTTTAAACCCAAATATGCAATACAACGATTTTTCCATCAAAGCTAGTATTATAACAATTTCTCAGTGAATACAGATCAGATTTCATTGATGAAACAGGAAAACGGCATTAGCTTATTTACACTTTCCTTGCATTACTAGACCAAACTTTCTTTCCCGAGAGAGACAGAGCTTTTTGACTTGGAGATGCAATCAGCAATATTTATACCGTTATTAGCCTTGGATAAGTTTTTCCAAGCGAATTAGCTGAGCCTAGAAGAGGGTTACATTCATTTCCCTTTCGATCTTTAATTTCCAATCTGGTAATTAAGTGTCACCAGTGTCGTCATTTAAGATATTTAAAGAGCTCATCAAGTGTGAGTTATTAATTCAGCGGAGGTAAACCTGAACTAGGTTATCAAGCAAGTAGTTCAATATTTGCTTTCTGGAATTAGATTTCAAGTTATAGCTGCGTTCCCTCTAGTCACTAAAGAGAAACTACATAAACCAGAAAGATAGAAATTTGAATATGTAAACCATCACATTGTGTGCTCAACGATTATTTTTGTAACGGGTAAATTTAGTAACTTGATCTTTGTATCAACAGTATATATATATGTATATATATATATATATATATATATATATATATATATATATATATATATATATATATATATATATATATATATATATATATATATATATATATTTTTTTATATATATATATATATATATATATATATATATATATATATATATATATATATATATATATATATCTATATATATACATATATATATATATATATATATATATATATATATATATATATATATATATATATATATATATATATATATATATATATATATATATATATATATATATATATATATATATATATATATATATATATATATATATATATATATAGGAAGGTAATAATGTTTTAAGACAACATTTAGTTTCAATGTTTAATTTATAAGCGAGCGACATTATAGTCAAATTTAAGCATAAAATAAAAATTAAGAACGATTACACCGTCATTACATCAGGTCGTATTCCATTACGTTCCGCCACTTCAATTACGTTACATGAGTCAGTGATAGCGGAATGTCTCACTTTCGCATGTAGTTTTTATGATGGACGAATCAGAATGAAGATTGAAATCCTAATTTTTAAAATCAGAAAAGATGGGAGGTTGGAAAAGTAATTTTCTTCTATAGTGAATATAGTAAAACGGTACTATGACGAATGCCCTCATGAGGATAGCCTGGATGTAAGAGGGTGGGGCTGCTTCGATGATGTGAATAGGATGGGGTGTCCGCTCCGTTACAAGCTGCTTCCTTCGTCCCCAACCCCGGAAGGAAATTCCTGCTTGCGTGGCTTCATAGTAGCGTCAAGGTGGACCTTTCACGAGTTTGCCTAACCAGAATCGTAACTGAAAGTTGTTGTAAGGATAAACTCGAGGAGTGACACCCTCGAGGAAATTATAGCGAAGTAGACGGCACAGCATTTGCACTGGATTCTTATTGATAAATAATTCTTCTGGGTTTTGTTTGTTTCAATGGGCAGTTTTGGGGCTAAAACATTCTTCCTAGCTAAGGTATCTCTTATCGGTTGCCTCCTCATTGTAGCACAATATTTATAGGAATAAATATATTATGAGTTTGAGGTAATATGCTTGAGTTGGCTTGTGCAGGATTTTGACTCTTGTTGGTAGAAGAGAATCGCCAAGTTCGAAAAGCATTGTTGTGACCAACATTAGTAGAGTCCTAGGTTATACTTCTACGACTTTATGTTCCTTCCCATGCTATTCTACGACTTTATGTTCCTTCCCATGCTATTCTACGACTTTATGTTCCTTCCCATGCTATTCTACGACTACAGGTCATTACATCTTTGCCAAGAGATTTATGCAATTAATTAAACCTGTATTATAAAACCAGCGCGTCTTGTTTCGAGTTTTAACGGACAAGTTTTTGAAAAGCAGACAGTTTTTTTTTCTTGTTTAGCATTTGCAAAAAAGGGGTAATTAGTGAGTGGAAAATTTTTTAATGCTTTTACAATCGGAGATGTTTGATTAACCTTTGCAAAAAAAAGGGGTAATGGGATTTGTGAATTGGAGGAGATGCCATGATTATGTACTGTATAATACACAAGTGATGTTTTGCAGCGTATTGTCAATTTAACGAGAAATGACTGAAAAGTGTTTTGAGGGAGATGGGTTGCATGGAAGGTTGAGTTGCATGAGAGTTCAGTTAAAGGGGGTTCAGTTACACGGGGGTTTCGGTTATACAGGGGTTCAGTTACAAGGGGGTTCAGTTGCACGGGGGTTGAGTTAAA
Source organism: Artemia sp. Qi Xiang Cuo (assembly GCF_049724085.1). Taxonomy (NCBI): domain Eukaryota; kingdom Metazoa; phylum Arthropoda; class Branchiopoda; order Anostraca; family Artemiidae; genus Artemia; species Artemia sp. Qi Xiang Cuo. The sequence goes on along the minus strand of NC_142802.1, from coordinate 66,368,747 downwards.
TGGGGATTGAGTTCCACGAGAGTAGTGCTTTGTCGTGGTTTAGCTTGTTACAGTTTTAAAAGAGCTTTACGGGGATTGAGAGACTCAGTTGCCGGATTCCGTGTGGTTTTTCTTTACTTGGTGGTCATTAAAAACGAAATTTTTGTGTTAAATAAGTATTTCTTGTATCTTTTAAAAGAGCTTTAAGGGGTTTGAGAGACTCAGTTGCCTGATTCCGTGTGGTTTTTATTTACTTGGTGGTCATTAAAAATGAAATTTTTGTGTTAAATAAGTAGTTTTTGTATCTTTTAAAAGAGCTTTACGGGGATAGAGAGACTCAGTTGCCGGATTCCGTGTGGTTTTTCTTTACTTGGTGGTCATTAAAAATGAGATTTTTGTGTTAAATAAGTAGTTTTTGTACCTTTTAAAAGAGCTTTAAGGGGTTTGAGAGACTCAGTTGCCTGACTCCGTGTAGTTTTTCTTTACTTTGTAGTCATTTGTTGTATATTTTAAAAGAGCTTTAAGTGTTTTGAGAGACTCAGTTGACTGATTCCATGTGGTTTTTGTTTAATTGATGGGCATTATAAACGAAATTTATATGTTAATTAAGTAGATTGTGTTTCTTTTAAAAGTGCTTTACGGGGTTTGAGAGACCCGGCTGCCTGATTTCGTGTGGTTTTACTTTACTTTGTGCACAATAAATACGAAATTTTTGTGTTCAATAATTAGTTTTTGTATCTGTTAAAATTGCTGTAAGGGGTTTGAGAGACTCAGTTGCCGGATTCCGTGTGTTTTTTCTTTACTTGGTGGTCATTAAAAACGAAATTTTTGTGTTAAATAATTAGTTTTTGTATATTTTAAAAGAGATTTAAGGGGTTTGAGAGACTCAGTTGCCAGATTCCGTGTAGTTTTTATTTACTTGGTGGTAAATAAAAACGAAATTTTTGTGTTAAATAAGTAGTTTTTGTATCTTTTAAAAGAGCTTTACTGGGATTGAGAGACACAGTTGCCGGATTCCAGGTGGTTTTTTCTTTACTTGGTGGTCATTAAAAACGAAATTTTTGTGTTTAATAAGTAGTTTTTGTATCTTTTAAAAGAGCTTTACGGGGTTTGAGAGACTCAGTTGCCGGATTCCGAGTCGTTTTTGTTTACTTTGTGGTCATTAAAAACGAAAATTTTGTGTTAAATAATTATTTTTTTTATATTTTAAAATATCGTTAAGGGGTTTGAGAGACTAAGTTGCCTGATTCCGTGTGGTTTGTCTTTACTTGGTGTTCATTAAAAACGAAATATTTGTTGTAAATAAGTAGTTCTTGTATCTTTTAAAATAACTTTACGGGGTTTGAGAGACTCTGTTGCCTGATTCCGTGTGGTTTTTCTTCTTTTCAGTAAAGACACTCGATATCCTAAAAAGTGTTTAATTTAAACTTTTTTAAAACTTCGAAATTTTTCAACTTTATTTATTTTTTTCTTTTTGTACATAACTTAAAATGTCAAAATAAAGAGTAAGGAGTTAAGGATTTTTTTGTCCCAAATTTCTAAAATATGTCTCTCTTGGTCCAACGGCCTACAGTGGTAAATTTCAAACCAATCAAGAACTAAAATTTTTTAGTCTATTTGGGAGACTTCACACAAAGTGATATTTGTTTTGAGTTCTGTGCAACTCATAAATCCAATAGCAAACAAGCCCTTTTGTTTTCATTATAAATATATTTATAATGAATTAACAAGTAGTGTTATTTACAACCCTGGCCCTTTTAACTGAGGAGGCATGCTATCTTCTCAGAAGCATATTTATTCACCTTTCGAATTTTTTATGAAAAAATTGCTAGCTTGTGATTTCGATGAGATGTCTTGCGGTTACGATAAGGCTAGTCAGAAATAAGGGCACGGGAGGGGACTTTTTGCCCTCCAGTTACTCTCGAATCTTAAAAGGGGTATTAGAAATTTCAGTTTTGATCGAATGAACCCCCTTTCCAGTTACTGTCGAATCTTAAAAGGGGTATTAGAAATTTTAGTTTTGATCGAATAAACCCCCTTTCAGTTAAATTAACATGGTACCAAATTCCACATTATTGCACAGAAATATCAAAATCGTAGGTTAGAAAAGCACAGGCTATTTTTTTATTGCATTCAGCATATGCGATAGAATTGATTTTCGACGTATTAAAAAAAAAACAATTCAAATTGAATAATCTGGTAGATGGATAGAACTAAATCTTAACTAACAATTGTTGGTGGTATTGTTACAATTGTTACCATGTAGAACTACAGAATGATTTAAAACTATATTAAAAGTTCAGAAACACATCTATACTATTTGCTAACAATAGCAGAAACACGTTTACCTTCTTTCGAATTATTTTAATTTAGGTACTTGTTCAATATCTCCAACCCCACTCAAGAATTTTGATCTTTAACATCTGAGAAAAACCGGTTTGTAATTGCATTCAGCATATGCGATAGAATTGACTATGGTACGAAAAGAGCTCGTAAAACTGCAGTTTCTATAAAAAAGGCTGAATTACAAAATCAAAATTAAATTGCATTTACTACTTTTCATTTAAACTAATGCAGTTTCTATAAAAAATTTGAAATTATTTCGTTTAAACTTCTATAAAGTTAAGTTAACATGTTTATCTCCAATCCCCACTCAGGAATTTTGATCTGTAAGATCTGAGAAAAACCGGTTTGTAATTGCATTCAGCATATGCGATAGAATTGACCATGGTACGAAAAGAGCTCGTAAAACTGCAGTTTCTATAAAAAAGGCTGAATTACAAAATCAAATTAAATTGCATTTACTACTTTTCATTTAAATTAATGCAGTTTCTATAAAAAATCTGAAATAATTTCTTTTAAACTTCTATAAAGTTAAGTTAACATGCTACCAAATTCCACATTATTGCTCAGAAATATCAAAATCGTAGGTTAGAAAAAGTACAGGCTATTTTTTTATTGCATTCAGCATATGCAATAGAATTGATTTTTGAGGTATTTAAAAAAAAACAATTCAAATTGAATAATCTGGTAGATGGATAGAACTAGATCTTAACTAACAATTGTTAGTGGTAATGATACAATTGTTACCATGTAAAACTACAGAATGATTTAAAACTGTATTAAAAGTTCAGAAACATATCTATACTATTTGCTAACAATAGCAGAAACACATTTACCTTCTTTCAAATTATTTTAATTTAGGTACTTTTTCAATATCTCCAACCCCACTCAAGAATTTTGATCTGTAAGATCTGAGAAAAGCCGGTTTGTAATTGCATTCAGCATATGCGATAGAATTGACTATGGTACGAAAGAGCTCGTAAAACTGCAGTTTCTATAAAAAAGCTGAATTACAAAATCAAAATTAAATTGCATTTACTGCTTTTCATTTAAACTAATGCAGTTTCTATAAAAAATTTGAAATTATTTCGTTTAAACTTCTATAAAGTTAAGTTAACATGTTACCAAATTCCACATTATTGCACAGAAATATCAAAATTGTTAGTGGTATTGTTACAATTGTTACCATGTAGAACTACAGAATGATTTAAAACTGTATTCAAAGTTCAGAAACACATCTATACTATTTGCTAACAATAGCAGAAACACATTTACCTTCTTTCGAATTATTTTAATTTAGATACTTGTTCAATATCTCCAACCCCACTCAAGAATTTTGATCTGTAAGATCTGAGAAAAACCGGTTTGTAATTGCATTCAGCATATGCGATAGAATTGACTATGGTACGAAAAGAGCTCGTAAAACTGCAGTTTCTATAAAAAAGGCTGAATTACAAAATCAAAATTAAATTGCATTTAATAATTTTCATTTAAAATAATGCAGTTTCTATAAAAAATTTGAAATAATTTCGTTTAAACTTCTATAAAGTTAAGTTAACATGTTACCAAATTCCACATTATTACACAGAAATATCAAAATTGTTAGTGGTATTGTTACAATTGTTACCATGTAGAACTACAGAATGATTTAAAACTGTATTAAAAGTTCAGAAACATATCTATACTATTTGCTAACAATAGCAGAAACACATTTACCTTCTTTCGAATTATTTTAATTTAGGTACTTGTTCAATATCTCCAATCCCCACTCAAGAATTTTGATCTGTAAGATCTGAGAAAAACCGGTTTGTAATTGCATTCAGCATATGCGATAGAATTGACTATGGTACGAAAAGAGCTCGTAAAACTGCAGTTTCTATAAAAAAGGCTGAATTACAAAATCAAAATTAAATTGCATTTACTACTTTTCATTTAAACTAATACAATTTCTATAAAAAATTTGAAATTATTTCGTTTAAACTTCTATAAAGTTAAGTTAACATGCTACCAAATTCCACATTATTGCACAGAAATATCAAAATCGTAGGTTAGAAAAGCACAGGCTATTTTTTTATTGCATTCAGCATATGCAATAGAATTGATTTTTGACGTATTTAAAAAAAACAATTTAAATTGAATAATCTGGTAGATTGATAGAACTAAATCTTAACTAACAATTGTTAGTGGTATTGTTACAATTGTTACCATGTAGAACTACAGAATGATTTAAAACTGTATTAAAAGTTCACAAACACATCTATACTATCTTCTAACAATAGCAGAAAAACATTTACCTTCTTTCGAATTATTTTAATTCAGGTACTTGTTCAATATCTCCAACCCCACTCAAGAATTTTGATCTGTAAGATCTGAGAAAAACTGGTTTGTAATTGCATTCAGCATATGCGATAGAATTGACTATGGTACGAAAAGAGCTCGTAAAACTGCAGTTTCTATAAAAAAGGTTGAATTACAAAATCAAAATTAAATTGCATTTACTACTTTTCATTTAAACTAATCCAGTTTCTATAAAAAATTTGAAATTATTATGTTTAAACTTCTATAAAGTTAAGTTAACATGTTACCAAATTCCACATTATTGCACCGAAATATTAAAATCGTAGGTTAGAAAAGCACAGGCTATTTTTTTATTGCATTCAGCATATGCGATAGAATTGACTATGGTACGAAAAGAGCGAAAACTATCTCTTAAAAAAAAAAATTTGCTCACCAAGTTTGGCGAAGTAAATTATTCTATTCGTGTTCCACTTTCTGCTTCAAATTGTAAGAAGGAACTGAATATACATCATACTGTTTTTAAGGGATTTTATACGTATCTAGGATTAAGTCTCTTCTTAAAATTATTCTGCAATAACGCTACATCTTGGGGATTAAAAGAGCCAAATTTCACCTTAAAACGCTAACATATCTGATCAAGTAATTTAAGTCTTAGGATCAATTTCGTAGGAAACACTCGATACCCTTAAGATGTCTGATTCAAATTATTAAACCTATGGAAATTCTTGATTATGTAATTCAGTCACTTTTACAGAAACTGTACATTTTTCTTACCAAATTCTGGTCTAGATTTACCTTTGATTCGAACTGTAAGTAAGGAGCGACACGGCTCAATAGTAACCAAAACTCTAAAAGCCAATTAATAGCTAACGCGCAGGCTGTTACAAAACGCCTGTTTAATACAAAAATCACGAAGACTAAACGCTGTAGTGGATTAAATAAAAAAAAAACACGGGTTGGACCCCCACCACCAAGGTTAGGGTACCTAACATTTCCAGGTGGCCTCCCCCACCCCCGGGGGGCCCTGGGGACGGAAAGCCTACCACGAATGGGACCCCCACCACCAATGTTAAGTTACCTAACATTTCAAGGGGACCCCCCCAACCCCGGGGCCACGGGACCGAAAACCTGACACGGGTAGGACCCCCACCACCAAGGTCAGGTTAGGTTAGATTAGGTTAAGTTAAGTTACCTAACATTTCTAGGTTAACTTACATCAGGTTAAGTGGCGCGCCACTTAACCTGCTGTAAGTTAACCTAGAAATGTTAGGTAACTTAACCTAATCTAACCTAACCTGACCTTGGTGGTGAGGGTCCTACCCGTGTCAGGCTTTCGGTCCCGTGGCCCCGGGGTTGGGGGGTCACCTTGAAATGTTAGGTAACCTAACCTTGGTTGTGGGGGTCCCACCCGTGGTAGGCTTTCAGTCCCCGTGGCCCCCGGGGGTGGGGGGGCACCTAGAAATGTTAGGTAACCTAACCTTGGTGGTGGGGGTCCCACCCGTGTTTTTTTTTTTTATTTTATCCACTAAAACTTTTAGTCTTCGTGATTTTTGTATTAACCAGGAGTTTTGTAAAAGCATGCGAGTAAGCTATTAATTGGCTTTTAGAGTTTCGGATACTATTGAGCCATGTCGCTCCTTACTTACAGTTTGAATCAAAGGTAAATCTAGACCAGAATTTGGTAAGGAAGATGTACAGTTTATGTAAAAATGAAATCTAGACCTGAATTTGGTAACAAAAATGTACAGTTTCTCTAAAAGTGACTGAATTACATAATCAAGAATTTCCATAGGTCTAATAATTTGAATCAGACATCTTAAGGGTATCGAGTGTTTCCTACGAAATTGATCCTAAGACTTAAATTACTTGATCAGATATGTTAGCGTTTTAAGGTGAAATTTGGCTCTTTTAATCCCCAGGATGTAGCGTTATTGCAGAATAATGTTAAGAAGAGACTTAATCCTATAGACGTATAAAAGGCTTTAAAAACAGTATGATGTATGTTCAGTTCCTTCTTGAAATTTGAAGCATGAAGTGGAACACGAATAGAAGAATTTAATTCGCCAAGCCTGTTTATCAAATTTTTTTTTTTTTAGTAAATATTTTCAAATCTTTCCTTACAATAGTCACTTCTACCGCATATGCTGAATGCAATAAAAAAAATAGACCGTGATTTTATAACCTACGATTTTGATATATCGGTGCAATAATGTGGAATTTGGTAACATGTTAACTTAACTTTATAGAAGTTTAAACGAAATAATTTCAATTTTTTATAGAAACTGCATTAGTTTAAATAAAAAGTAGTAAATGCAATTTAATTTTTATTTTGTAATTCAACCTTTTTTATAGAACCTGCAGTTTTACGAGCTCGTTTCGTATTATAGTCAACTCTATTGCATATGCTGCATGAAAATACAAACCGGTTTTTCTCAGATCTTACAGATCAAAATTCTTTAATGTGGTTGGAGATATTGAACAAGTACCTAAATTAAAATAATTCGAAAGAAGGTAAATGTGTTTCTGCTATTGTTAGCAGATAGTATAGATGTGTTTCTGAACTTTTAAAACAGTTTTAAATCATTCTGTAGTTCTATATGGTAACAATTGTAACAATACCACTAACAATTGTTAGTTAAGATCTAGTTCTATCCATCTACCAGATTATTCAATTTGAATTTTTTTTTTTTTAAATACGTCGAAAATCAATTCTATTGCATATGCTGAATGCAATAAAAAAAAATAGCCTGTGATTTTCTAAACTATGATTTTTATATTTTGGTTCAATAATGTGTAATTTGGTAGCATTTTAACTCAACTTTATAGAAGATTAAGAGAAACAATTCAAAATTTCTTATATAATTAACATTAGTTTAAATGAAATGTAGTAAATGCAATTTAATTTTGATTTTTTAATTCAGCCTTTCTTTTATAAACTGCAGTTTTACGAGCTCTTTTCGTACCATAGTCAATTCTATCGCATATACTGAATGCAATTACAAACCGGTTTTTCTCAGATCTTACAGATCAAAATTCTTGAGTGGGGATTGGAGATATTGAACAAGTACCTAAATTAAAATAATTCGAAAGAAGGTAAATGTGTTTCTGCTATTGTTAGCAAATAGTATAGATGTGTTTCTGAACTTTTAATACAGTTTTAAATCATTCTGTGGTTTTACATGGTAACAATTGTAACAATACCACTAACAATTTTGATATTTCTGTGCAATAATGTGGAATTTGGTAACATGTTAACTTAACTTTATAGAAGTTTAAACGAAATAATTTCAAATTTCTTATAGAAACTGCATTAGTTTAAATGAAAAGTAGTAAATGCAATTTAATTTTGATTTTGTAATTCAGCCTTTTTTATAGAAACTGCAGTTTTACGAGCTCTTTTCGTACCATAGTCAATTCTATCGCATATGCTGAATGCAATTACAAACCGGTTTGTCTCAGATCTTACAGATCCAAATTCTTGAGTGGGGTTGGAGATATTGAACAAGTACCTAAATTAAAATAATTTGAAAGAAGGTAAATGTGTTTTTGCTATTGTTAGCAAATAGTATAGATGTGGTTCTGAACTTTTAATACAGTTTTAAATCATTCTGGAGTTCTACATGGTAACAATTGTAACAATACCACTAACAATTGTTAGTTAAGATCTAGTTCTATCCATCTACCAGATTATTCAATTTGAATTGTTTTTTTTTTAAATACGTCGAAAATCAATTCTATTGCACAGGCTGAATGTAATAAAAAAATAGCCTGTGCTTTTCTAACCTACGATTTTGATATTTCTGTGCAATAATGTGGAATTTGGTAACATGTTAACTTAACTTTATAGAAGTTTAAACGAAATAATTTCAAATTTTTTACAGAAACTGCATTAGTTTAAATGAAAAGTAGTAAATGCAATTTAATTTTGATTTTGTAATTCAGCCTTTTTTATAGAAAATGCAGTTTTACGAGCTCTTTTCTTACCATAGTCAATTCTATCGCATATGCTGAATGCAATTACAAACCGGTTTTTCTCATATATTACAGATCAAAATTCTTGAGTGGGGTTGGAGATATTGAACAAGTACCTAAATTAAAATAATTCAAAAGAAGGTAAATGTGTTTCTGCTATTGTTAGCAAATAGTATAGATGTGTTTCTGAACTTTTAATACAGTTTTAAATCATTCTGTAGTTCTACACGGTAACAATTGTAACAATACCACTAACAATTGTTAGTTAAGATCTAGTTCTATCCATCTACCAGATTATTCAATTTGAATTGTTTTTTTTTTTAATACGTCGAAAATCAATCCTATTGCATATACTGAATGCGATAAAAAAATAGGCTGTGTTTTTCTAATCTATGATTTTGATATTTTTTTGCAATAATGTGGAATTTGCTACCATGTTAACTTAACTGAAAGGGGGTTCATTCAATCAAAACTGAAATTTCTAATATCCCTTTTAAGATTCGACAGTAACTGGAAAGGGGTTCATTCGATCAAAACTGAAATTTCTAATACCCTTTTAAGATTCGAGAGTAACTGGAGGGCAAATAGTCCCCTCCCGTGCCCTTTTTTCTGACTAGCCTTATCGTAACCGCGAGACATCTCATCGAAATCACAAGCTAGCAATTTTTTCATAAAAAATTTTAAGGGTGAATAAATATGCTTCTGAGAAGATAGCATGCCTCCGCAGTTAAAAGGGCCAGGGTTGTAAATAACACTACTTGTTAATTCATTATAAATACATTTATAATGAACACGAAAGGGCTTGTTTGCTATTGGATTTGTGAGTTGCACAGAACTCCAAAAAAATATCACTTTGTGTGAAGTCCCCCAAATAGACTAAAAAAGTTTAGTTCTTGATTGGTTTGAAATTTACCACTGTAGGCAGTTGGACCAAGGGAGACACATTTTAGAAATTTGGGACAAAAAAATCCTTAACTCCTTACTCTTTATTTTGACATTTTAAGTTATGTACAAAAAGAAAAAAATTAATAAAGTTGAAAAATTTCGAAGTTTTAAAAAAGTTTGAATAAAAAACTTTTACGATTTCGAGTGTCTTTACTGAAAAGAAGAAAAACCACACGGAATCAGGCAACAGAGTCTCTCAAACCCCGTAAATATATTTTAAAAGATACAAGAACTACTTATTTACAACAAAAATTTCGTTTTTAATGAACACCAAGTAATGACAAGCCACGCGGAATCAGGCAACTGAGTCTCTCAATACCCGTAAAGCTCTTTTAAAAGATACAAAAACTACTTATTTAACACAAAATTTCGTTTTTAATGAACACCAATTAAAGAAAAACCACATGGAATCCGGCAACTGAGTCTCTCAATCCCCGTAAAGCTCTTTTAAAATATACAAAAACTACTTATTTAACACAAAAATTTCGTTTTTAATGACCACCAAGTAAAGAAAAACCACATGGAATCCGGCAACTCAGTCTCTCAATCCCCCTAAAGCTCTTTTAAAAGATACAAAAACTACTTATTTAACACAAAAATTTCGTTTTTAATGACCACCAAGTAAAGAAAAACCACACGGACTCAGGCAACTGAGTCTCTCAAACCCCTTGTCTCTTTTAAAAGATACAAAAACTAGTTATTTAACACAAAAACTTCATTTTTAATGACCACCAATTAAAGAAAAACCACACGGAATCCGGAAACTGAGTCTCTCAATCCCGGTAAAGCTATTTTAAAATATAAAAAAACTACTTATTTAACAAAAAATTTTTTTTTTTATGACCTCCAAGTAAAGAAAAACAAAACGGAATCAGGCAAATGAGTCTCGCAAACCCCTTAACGCTGTTTTAAAAGATACAAAAACTACTTATTTAACACAAAAATTTTGTTTTTAATGACCATCAAGTAAAGAAAAACCACACGGAATCAGGCAACTGAGTCTCTCAAACCCCGTAAAGCTCTTTTAAAAGATACAGCAAATGACCACCAAGTAAAGAAAAACTACACGGAATCAGGCAACTGAGTCTCTCAAACCCCTGGAAGCTCTTTTAAAAGATACAAAAACTACTTATTTAACACAAAAATTTCATTTTTAATGACCACCAAGGAAAGAAAAACCACACGGAATCCGGCAACTGAGTCTCTCGATCCCCGTAAAGATATTTTAAAAGATACAAAAACTACTTATTTAACACAAAAATTTCATTTTTAATGACCACCAAGTAAAGAAAAACCACACAGAATCCGGCAACTGAGTCTCTCAATCCCCTTAAAGCTCTTTTAAAAGATACAAAAACTACTTATTTAACACAAAAATTTCGTTTTTAATGACCATCAAGTAAAGAAAAACCACGCGGAATCAGGCAACTGAGTCTCTCAAACCCCTTAAAGCTCTTTTAAAAGATGCAAGAAATACTTATTTAACACAAAAATTTCATTTTTAATGACCATCAAGTAAAGAAAAACCACACGGAATCCGGCAACTGAGTCTCTCAATCCCCGTAAAGCTCTTTTAAAACTGTAACAAGCTAAACCACGACAAAGCACTACTCTCGTGGAACTCAATCCCTATTTAACTCAACCCCCGTGCAACTGAACCCCCTTGTAACTGAACCTCAGTCTAACCGAACCCCCCGTGTAACTGTACCCCCTTTAACTGAACTCTCACGCAACTCAACCCTCCATGCAACCCATCTCCCTCAAAACACTTTTCAGTCATTTCTCGTTAAATTGACAATACGCTCCAAAACATCACTTGTGTATTATACAGTACATAATCATGGCATCTCCTCCAATTCACAAATCCCATAACCCCCTTTTTTTCCAAAGGTTAATCAAACATCTCCGATTGTAAAAGCATTAAAAAAGTTTCCACTCACTAATTACCCCTTTTTTGCAAATGCTAAACAAGAAAAAAAAAACTGTCTGCTTTTCAAAAACTTGTCCGTTAAAACTCGAAACAAGACGCGCTGGTTTTATAATACAGGTTTAATTAATTGCGTAAATCTCTTGGCAAAGAGTGTAATGACCTGTAGTCGTAGAATAGCATGGAAAGGAACATAAAGTCGTGAATAGCATGGGAAGGAACATAAAGTCGTAGAAGTATAACCTAGGACTCTACTAACATTGCAAGGGTCCAGGATGACATAAGCCTAAATTCATACTGGAGGTCCCAGGAACTTCTTGCTGTCCAGTTTTAAGCCAGCTTAAGCGATTTGTGTAGACTTGAGAAAATGTTTTAGAACCCGTACTACACTGGTTCTGGGCCCATTGCTGTTCCTTGGGCCCAAATGATTTCGATGATTTAAAAATATGGATATTGCAACTTTGAATGTTAGAATGTTATATTCAACTATCATATTGACAGCTTGACTGACAACTTTAGACATTTTGAATTGAACTTATAAGTTGTTTCAGAAGGTCATACCCCAGGAGTAGGAAACCTGAAATTAGGTGGTATAGAATTTATTTACACTCAAACAGGAAAAATGGGAAGCATAGGCTGGGATCAGGCTCATAATGAATTAGGAACATGGTAAGTTTTGTTCAGGTTGGGAATGTACTACTAATAGAATGCTAGTCGCTCATTTTATGAATAAAATTAGGTGGTATAGAATTTATTTACACTCAAACAGGAAAAATGGGAAGCATAGGCTGGGATCAGGCTCATAATGAATTAGGAACATGGTAAGTTTTGTTCAGGTTGGGAATGTACTACTAATAGAATGCTAGTCGCTCATTTTATGAATAAAACGTGCAGGGTATCAGTCATAGTGGTATTTACCCCTGTAGAACCGACTGATGGAGATAGTATTGACTGAGATCAATTTTTATTACAAATTCAAGAACAAAAAGAGTGGATCCTCGGTAGAAATATGGTGTTTTTATTAGGGGATTTTAATGGCCAGGTTTGTAGAAATTAGGATAGGTGATATTCTAACCCACGTAAATATGATATAGGAAAAGAAAATAGTAACGGTTATAGGTTGCTATGATTTCGTAGGGATAACAATCTAGTATTAACTAATACAGAACTTCGTCGAAAACTGGAGAGTCTAACATTTGATAATAAAGAAGCTGGAAGGAATAATCTTAGAAAAATAGCCTTTGAAGTCACAGATGACATCTTAGTTAATAAAGCTAGAACGTAGCTAAGAATATCAGTGAAAATGCTTTAATTATAAAAGAAAGGAAATTTGTCTCGTACAAGAAATGCTTGAGTGAAAGGTCATGTTAAAATAAGGGGAATGTAAGGAGAGTGGAGAAAGTATAAAAATATAATGTGGAGGCTAGGGATAAAACTGCTGACAATCTTGAAGATGCAGTCAAACGGCATAACTGTAAAAGGTTCTATTGGTATGTTTAAAAGCAGAGAGGGAACGGTCAATCTGGACTTGTCCCAGTTAAAGATAGGAGCGAGGCCACAGTAAGTGATTAGAATAGAGCTAAAGAGAGATAGGCAGAACATGTTAAAAACGTGCTAAACGGTGATAAAGCTGCTGGAAAAGATACGGAAACAAAAGTTTGTGATACTTTGGAAGTGAGGAAATATTTATTTTGTGAGGAAGAATATCGGACAGTACTAAAAAGATTAAAAGATAATAGAGCCCGTGGTGATGATGTTGGGGAAATAAGTGTCTTAAAATTCTTGGTTATGAAGTTAGGCATTGATCACTATAGATTATGAATACAACTTTTGAAAAAGGGGAAGTTCCTAGTGATTTTAGGAAAACTTTAACTAAACACCTCTGTAAGAAAGGTATTAAGAGCAAATATGGTATTTATAGAGTAGTTAGCTCGGTTTTTTTAAGAAGCAAAGTAATAAGTATGAATGTATGACTATACTTTTAGACTTAGAGATGATGATGATTTTAAGGGAAAAACAGCATAATTAAAGAAGGGGGGATAATGTGTCGAGCAAATTTTCAATCTGAGATTTATAATTGAGAAGAGCCATAGTCTGTTTCATAGATTGATAGCAAGCGTTTGATTCAACCAATAGAAGAGCTTTAGCGAAGGTCCCATCCTTGTATGGTATACCAGATAAATATATTAAAGTGAATAGCGCTATGTACGAGAATGACAGTGCGGCAGTTAAGGTAGGATATGAGGTTAGTGTCCGGTTTCATACTAAATCAGAAATTAAGCAGGGTTGTCTTTTATCCCCATTTATATTTACTATTTTGATGGACTTTGTCCTAATGAGCGCAGTAAAGGCTATGGCAGAGCACGGAGTCAAATTGGGAAGTAAAAGTCTACCGTACTTGACATAGTTTTGACCGTCTTAGAAGAAAATGTTAGCAAATTGAAGAATATGTTTTGGTTTTTAGAGTTCAGGACGTAAGAATAAGTTTAAAAATTAATATTTTAAGACTAAGTATCTAAAACCAGGAATAAGCGAAGTTGACGAGGTGATGCTGGATAACGATGAGATCAATCAAGTGGACAACTTCACTTATTTAGTTAGTATTACTAGTAAAGATTTTTCAACTGTACAATACAAATGTTAAAAATAGAATAGCCAAGGCCAGGGTATTATTTCACACTGGAAAAATTATTGAAGAACAGGACGATAAGTCTGCAAGCCAAGATTAGAATATCGGAATCTAAGGTAATGACAGTGTCAAGTATGGTCCTGAAGCGCGGGTGCTCCAAAAGACAGAGGAGGATCTGTTAGATGTTTTCCAGAGAAATTGTCTGCGGATTGTTTTGGGTAGGCCTACCATTCCAACAGACCGTCTTTTAAACAGTTAGCTCTACAAAAAATCTGGTTCAATCCTGATTTCTAGGGCTGCAATTAGAGAAAGTTTAAGAGAACTAAGACATGTTCTACAGATGAAGGATGATTGATTGCCAAATCGTTCTTTTAAGCCATCATCTTAGGCCAAATTAAAGGCAGGTCGTCCCCGAATGGGTTGGGGGGATGTCATAAGGAAAGATTCACTGGAAATTGGAAGGCCTTGGGAGGGTGAAAAGAGGAGACTTTGCAAAAATTGGAAGGAGTAGGAGAATCCGTAGAATTGTTAGCCTTAGTCGGCTAATGCTGGAGTGAGTTGTTAGTAGTAGTAGCAGTAGTAATAGTAGCAGCAGTAGTAAAAGGAGTAGCGGTAGTAGCTGTAGCAGTAGCAGTAGTAGCGGTAGTAGAATCTAGTAAAAGATAAAACTCTGTAGTACTAATGAAGGAGACCTAACAAGCATTTATCGTTGATATATGTTTTTAAAACCCAGTAATTACCAATAAAGATTATGCTTCTGTAGTCCTAGTTTGACCCTCTTACTAACAAAGAACTTTGATTAAATTATAAAAGGGCTTTTTGTCGACATGCGGGATTATGGCGTCGCTCAAGCATTTGACATTTTAGGCCTACCGACTTGCCAGTTGTTTAGACACTAGTCAATGCATAAATACGGTTTGCGGCTAATAAAACAGTAAAAAATGGAAAATTCCACATTATTGTACATAGGACCTTGAAACCTATATAGTAGGGTTCTCTGGTATGCTAAATCTGATGGTGCGATTCTCATTAAGATCACTTGGTGCTTTGGTGGTGTTTCCCTCCTTTGTCAAAAATCGGACAAATTTTCTCAGGCTCGTAACTTTTAATGTGTAACATTAAATTTGATGAATTTTACAGATTTTGACTAACCATCGAAATTCAATTCTTCTGATGTATCTATTGTTATCAGGACTCTGTTTCATAGAATTTCGGTTACTATGGAGCCTTATCGCTCCTTACTTACAATTCGTTACCACGAACTGTTTGAAGAATGAGTTTACTTTTCTTTTTGTCAAATAGAAATAACGAACTTTAATTAGGGAGCGACTCGGCTCAATATTAGCCGAAACTCTAAAAAACGGAATTTTAATATCAATAAATATATCAAACAAATCAGCTTATTATGCTGATTTCAAATAAATAAGATTCATAAAGTTAGTGTTAACCATCAAATGCCACGAGCTTGAGAAATTTGAGAAAAACACTCCCTAAAAGTCAAGGAATTTAATGAAAATCACACCATCAGATTCAGCGTATCAGAGAACCCTGCGCTAGGAGTTTCAAGCTCCTATATACAAAAATGTGGAATTTTGCATTTTTTGCCAAAAGAAAGATCATGGATGCCTGTTTATTTGTTTTATGTTGTTTTTTCCAGGGGTGATCGTGTTGAAAAAAATAATCCTACAAGATCAAGATATGGTGTACTCAAACGAAAATGAAAAGTTCTACTGCCCTTTTTAAGTGACCAAAAAGATTGGAGGGCAACTATTCTTTTTTTTCTCAAATTTAACCGACCATACTTTTAAGATATTCATTTTGTTTAGCATGGTTGAAAGACCCAATAACTATGCTATTAGGGGTAACATGACCTTCCATACTTCGTGAGGAGGAGCATGTAAGTTATGAAATTTGCCCAATGTTTAATTAGAGTATTTGTTACTGGGAAGTATACAGACATTTTTCAGGGGAGTGGGGGGATTTTTTTGCTTAGGGTGAGTTTCCATAAGGAGAATTTCCGTGGGGGGATTTCTGGGGGGGGGTGAAGTTTCTAAGGAAAATTTTATACTGGGGTATTTTGTAGAATTCCTATACGAAATTATTTTTATTTGTCTTACTTTCTCTACATCTACTGAATTCTGCATGTGGAGATGTTCTGGGGGAATTATCAAGGGGGCTAATTTCAGCGTACTTGAATTTCTTGGAAAAAATTTCCATCGAAGGATGAATATCTTGAGTGATCTAAAAAACTATTAGAAATTAAAGTCTTTTTCAAATGTAAATATGCTAAGGAGAATTTTTCAGGCTGAATCGTCAGCTTTAAATTTTACAGGGGAGAAGATTTTCAGCAAGGATGCAACTGTCCGGAAGAAATTTTAAGGAGGAAGTAGGTACTTTACGTGGGAGGAAATTTCCATCAAGGATTTTACCCTAAGGGGAGGGGAGAGAATTTCTCATGACGGTGAGCCAGATTTACCTGCATTATTTGAAAAACGATCAGAAATGAAACAAAAAAAAACAAGTTTTTTTAAACTGAAACCAAGGAGCAACATTAAAGCTCAAAACAAACAGAAATATTTCATATGTGAAGGGTTTGGCCCCCTCCTCAATACCTTGCTGTTTACGCTAAGGTTTGGCTGTATGTCTCAATTTATTAAGTACAGCACTTGAAACACAAGCGCAGTTTAATTAAAATAGGAAGCTTTTTTAAAGTGCTCAAAGCTTTAGCGTAAAGAGCAAGATATTGAGGAGGGGGCAGCCCCTTCATATACTGAATAATTTCTGCTCGTTTTTAGGTTTGATAATTCTCTTTAGTTTCAGTTAAAAAACGCTTTAACTTTTTTTTATTTCATGTCTTACTGAGACTTTTGGTTAGCTATGTCTCAATAATTCCAATTACAGAAAGCATTTAACCTTTTTGTAGCCCCCATTCTTAGTTCTTATGCTGCAAAGTTTTTCTTCCACATAAGTTTACCTTAAGGGGCTATTATTTCTAATATCAGCCAGACGGCTAACTTCAGCGATATGAAACTAAAACAAAAATTCTCCTGGCCCGGACACCTCTATTGGCAATTTCGAAAGGATATCCAATTTGGAAATTTAATGATTGGCTCTTTTTAGTTTTATTGAGACTGAAGCCAAATAGTCAATAGGGTACAAATTGATTTTGACCAGGGGAGGAGTTTATTTTCACTGTGACCGTGGTTGACAATTTAAAAAAGTTCTCCAATGCTAAAGGCGCCTTAATCTATTATAGAAATGTCTCTAATAGTGTTTTCTTTTCCTTTTCTTACCTTAGGTTTCGGCCATCCTCACGGGACGTTTTGGAGCCACTCCTTCTGCTAATTCTTTCGTAAGGGCTTGGCATTTCGTTCTATATGGTAATTGCGAGATAACTGGGTTGTCATTGCGAGATAATTCATTAGCTAACACCTATCTCCTGCATTTTTATGGCCTACTCACGGGCAAAGGCTATGAAAACATCCTTAAAGATGTTTTTTTTTAACACGACTCGGCTATTTGCTTGACGTGCAAAAATCATTTCTAATATCCTTCTGATGGTAGGCTGTGTGTAACTGACCTGATTAACAAACGGAGCCTGCAACTAATTTAGCTGAAGACTTTATTGGTAAATAACATATTTTTCAGAGCCCCTGATAGAAGACTTTCATCACTTAAGTAGATTGGAGTTTTAGAACAGAGATTTCTTATCTAAAACTTTGGGAACAATGACAGATTTGGCCACTGTAGGAATATAACCAATTGATAGATCATGGCATTTGAAAAGCCCAGGGGCCGTACAAACAAAAATATATATATATATACATAACAAGGATATCGGCAACAAGACAAATTTCAAAGCCCACAAAAACAGAATACAAAGCGAAAAATACTTTAACTAGAGAAAAAAAAACTCAATCGTATAAAACTTGCCTTATATTCAAGCATTTATTTATATACACACCAATTCGAGCTATTCTTGTTGGGCTACTACATTGAAGATTCTCAGGAAGTAGCGATTCAATCCTATACAAACATTTCTTCTGAAATCAGAAGGCACCGAACACTCTCAGAGATAATGGTCTGAATCTTCATCAAAATGCTTATTCTGCAGAGGGGACAAGAATACCTCCCTTCAGGTATCATACTCTTTTCATCAAATTCCTATTGCCCCCTTCGGATCAGAGGGCAATATGCCCTTAGTTGTATCAATTGACATTTAACTTTCCCGGGTAGCTTAAGTTTAAAATAAACTTTTTCTACAAAACTAGATTTAACCAAGTTATGTTGTTTTAATGGTGTTCAATTGCCAACCTGCCCTTTCTTCACCACTTCATTAATATATTAACCAACCAGAACGATTCACCTTTTTATCAAAAATTTCTTCAGAATCCCTAGTAAATCAAGGGTATCACCCTAGAAAAAAAAAGATTCTTAAATGAGTTGCTGGTACCCTACTACAATATCTGCTACGTTCTCTACTCCTTATCTGAGGAAAGCCTCTTTTTCCACTTAAAAGAAAAATCACTGGGAGAGAGTCTGGAACTCTGGGACGAGTTCAACTTAAAGCTCAATATCTCCTAAATTTACAGTTCGATTTTCTTGCATCAAACATCAAACTGTGGCAAAATCATTTGGCTTTTACTGGGATTTTCTCAGATTTTTATTGCTCGCAGTAAAATTAGCAAGACATATTTTTCAAAGCATCCCGTTTTGTCCCAGAGTACCACTTGGGCGGATACTATGGGTCAGGGTGGGGGGTACTTTGGGACACCATGATAAATCAATTAAAAATTCGTATATTTTGTGGTATAAACTGTAAAAATACAATAGACTTATTAAAAAAATTATTCAACAGAGTAGTTGGTCAGGTCTGCATCAAAGCTGATCATCTTGGCAATGCGTTTAGTTCCGCCCGAGACCATTAGAACTGGCACTTTCATCACCACTTCTGAACTACTGACAAACACTTCATCGCGCTCTTTCGGAAACGTAAACCTTCAGGCTGGAACGTTTCGTTTCAAAAAATTGACAGTGTAGCCGTCTGGCTCGGCCTGAAGCACTTCACCAGTGTAGAATTTCGATCCCCTTTTCCCTTTGTACTCGACTAGAACAAAGTCAGTGGAACAGATACTGGGAGTCACAGACTCCTCTTCCGCCAATCTAAAATCTTCAAAGCAGAACGAGTCGTCAGCATTGTCGTCGCACTCAAAATCCCCTGGTCCTGCTTCATCTCCGCTTTCGTCATTGAACGTCAGCAATCTTTTGGTAGTTTTCTTTTGAATCTTTGGCTTTTAGGCAGGAGCCGCTTTCTTGCTTTTCTTGAGATCCTTCTTCACTTTTTTTGCCTTCCTTTCGTTTTCTGCAACTTGGGTCGAGTCTTTCACTAGTGTAGAAGTCAATATCTTGGATTCTCCAGGCCTCCTGCATGTCTTTCTGTTTGTAGCTTCCCTTCTTAGCAGGGGTATAATATCTTCCGGCACAACAAATGATGTTGAATGGGTTGTAGTACTGGGACTCTGGCTCAACTGAAGCTCTTGCGGATCTGGTAAATTTTCGTCAACAGTGGTAGACTGATTTCCCGGCTCAGTAGTATCTTCTCGTCGCAAAGCAGGAAAAAAATCAGAATCTCGCCACACTCCAGCATTCAGCGGGAAAATTCCAGGCTTTGAGAATCCGCTAGTGATGTTAGTATGAGAGAAGGTCTTAGGAAAAGCAACCCCCAGTAATTCACCGATCTTATATTCCGTCACTGCTCGACCAGGGTGAAGTCTCAGCCAGTTCTCCATTGCCTGTGACCAGTAAGTCTTTAAAGGTCCATAAACAGAAACGTCGAGAGGTTGCAACCTGGATGATGTCTGCGGCGGGACCGTAAGTAAATGTATTCCCTTTTCTTTGGCTAACAAAATTGCATCGTAACTGGTGTGACTTTCAGGATTGTCCATCATAATAAAGACAGGATTCTCAGGAGATGGGTGGACATGCAATACAAAGTGCTCAAAATACAGCAAAAACAGATCCTTTGTCATCCAAGCATTTCCAGGGTTGCTACTTGCTATTCCAGCAGTCTGTGGGGGGGCTGCATCAAGAAGCCTTTCTACAAAACGTGCTCGTGGGAAAATCAGAGAGGGTGAAATAAATCCTCCCATGGCATTTATAGTGCCCACCATGGTCACCAGCTTTCCTCTCTCTTGGAAAGGAGCAGCACCAAGCTGCTTTACTCCCTTCGGGCTCAGCCCTCTTTGACCCTTGGTCTGGACATTCGTGAGCCCAGTCTCATCGAGGTTGAAGATCTGGCTAGCAGGGAACTTGTATTTTGAATACAACTCTCCAAGATTCCTGTAAAAAGTGTCAACAGCAATATGATTGAAACCAAGATTTCTCTGGATACTTGTAGGTTCCGGCCTTCGAAGTGAAATCGAAGGATGCTTTCTAAGAAAGCCATGCAACCAGTCTTTGCCTGCAGACTTTTCTGTGTCCCAGCTTGACAGATATGCAAGTCCGTTTCGTTTCGCCATAACCCAAGCGAGCTCTCTTGCTCTCTTCCTGGAGAGACCATAGTGCATTCGGGCTGCTTGAAGGATGTACTTTTCAAGTTGAAGCTCCTACTCAATCGTAAATACTCGCCTGTTGTCATAGGCGGGAGTGTAACTAAACTCTTCTTTTTCTTCATCCGTTCTGTAACGAAGCGCAGTGGCATATCTGCTAAGAGTGGACCTCTTTACATTGTAAACTTCAGCAGCTGCTCGAAGTGGCATCCAATGAAGGTGAGCTTTTACTGCTTTCTTCATGTCCTCCTCATTCCAGGAGTAAAGCGACGGATCAGCTTTCCTCGTTTTTGGCATTCTAAAACAAAATAAAGAGTTTTTTGTTTATATACTAAGTTTAAGTTCTTCTAAGTTTATATATTAGGTAAGATTTAAATTTAATTGAATAATTAGAATGTATGGAGCTTTTGACTGGAAACAGTTTTATGGAATACAGAAATAATATATAATTTCGTATGATATAAAGAAAAAAAATTATAGAGTCTAGATTTGAACTATTTGAAACTTAGATTGCAGGTTTTAGATTTTAGGTCTTAGATTTGAAGACTTAGATTTGAATTAGTGGAGTTTATTTTATGGAAAAAAAATTGAGTAAATTTTTAGGGAATGTAGAAATAGTATAGGATTTTTAGGAATTTTTAGATTATAGATTATAGATTTGAAGTGATTTTTTTTAATGATTGTTGGAATTTATTTTAAACTAGTGGAATTTATTTTATGTGTTGAGGGGGATTCGATTGGCCTGGATTGTAAAATATTTGATTTTTGGGAGTTTTTTTTAGGATTGTTGTTGCTACCTAATAACATAAGGCCCATCAAGAGTAGAAAAACGAAAGAAAGAAGTCAACAAAAGACAAGAAGCTCACTCTTGAAAGTTCTCTAGGTTAAAGCAATCAAGGGTACCCAGGGACACAATGTACTGAACCTGTCCCGGTGTACCCCGGAACACGCGTCCCAGAGTACCCAAACAGTTCGAACTTAAGAAAAAAAATTAGATCAGCCACTAGATGGCAGAAGAACACAACAAAATTTATTACCATCGAAAAGCTCATAAATTTCTCTATCTAATGGGCTATAAGCAATTTTCTAGAAGCTGCTTACCAAAGAGTATCGTAAAATTTCAAAAAGCGAAAATATTTTTACAAAATCAAATACAAAAATCTTCCCTAAATTTTGTGATACAAAGTTACAAATGCAGACACTATACTACATCCCCAAATAGTCCAACAGATGGTGTTTGAAGAAGGAGTAGTGGCGGATTTTTATCTTAAAGTTTTCTCTCTAAAGTACAGGTGTCTCAACGGACCCCGTGTCCCAACGTACCCGACTCTCTCCTATAATTATTTCTTAATGTAGCGATAAACCAAAATTCTCTTGATTTTGAGCTTAAACGTCACTCTCAACTTTTGTTTAAAAAAAATTGAATTTATGTTTTTAATATGAATGTAAGTTTTTTTTAATTTAAGTTTTCTTTTTTTCTTCTCTTGAAAGATATAAGGTAGCTTATATCGTTCTAAAATCACGAACTTAATGCTTAATTGAGATCTTTATTGATTCTGCAGCTTCTTGCTTTGGCATTTTTTATTTCGAGTATACGTATATTATAATCTATTGTAAGTTTTTAATCTTTTTTTTAATTTTTTTGTAATATAATGGATAAAAAAAAACTTCATAAATAATAATCAAACTTTATGATGTCTTATACAGACGATGGCCTAACTCTAGGCCACAGCTAACAGAAGTCATAAAATGAACTTCATTGAAACCAAGTTGGTAATTCATTTTAAAAATCACTGAAAGACTTTAAATCAGTGTTTTCACCTTTCTTTCTCTTAAAATCCCATCTGTTATTCAGAAAAACCCTTTTTACTCGACAAAAATCCCTCAGAAATCCTCTCCAACTGAACGTTTCAAAAGTGAAATCACACAAAGCAATGGGGTTTTTGTAACGGAGACAATCCCAGGTTTTATCGAACACATTGAATAATATGTTCATTTAAAAACTATGTAGTTAATTTAATTATCATCATCATTTTGTTTATAGCCCATGACAAAAATCTGGGCAGAGCCCAGAAAAAGACAGTGTTAAAACCAAAAAAAAATAAAAAAACAACAGAAATAAAAACACACTTTGACAACTACAAACATGAGATAAACAGAAATGACCAAAGATGGGAAGACTTCTGGCATTCAGTAGAGAAATCACAAATACGCTTCTCAATAACCCCAGCTGGGTTTACCAGTTGGTACTTTCAATTCAGAACAGAGTTACTTGTCCAAGTTAGAAGTTCCATCAAATACTTTGCAAATTTAAAATAAAGGCGGTGAATTTACTTTCTCTTACCACATTTAAAAAAAGACCAAACAGGAGCAAGAGCAAGAAAGTGAGGAACGTTAGGCTATTATATAACTGAGAACGGTGAACTCTACTCATATACGACAGGTTTGAAGCCAGGAAGGCATACGCAGCTCGGATCATACTAGCATAATTTTTCATTGCCAGGTTTACAGTTTCTTTCAGGTTTGCTCCAATATGCATGCGCAGGTAAGTAATGCTGCCAGCTAAAGGAGACTCAGAGCCGGATAGGAACCAATGTGTTCGTACTCATCTTGGAGAAGCTCAAAAGTCGAAGAGAATCCCTGGAAAGTGCAGGAAAGGTTAAGTAAGTCATCCGCAAGCGTAACTAACGAAAGATCAACTCCTTTGAAGATAACTCAACAGTTCAAAGTAATCTGAGCCCCTGTAACACGATTTTTAAACAAAAATGGAAAAGTAAGAACTCCTTGGCGTAAAACTTTCTGAATCAAAAACAGTTGACTACCATCTTTAGTTCCAGCCTTCAGATTTCTGTACATGTATCTTAAACAAGTAATTATCACAGCATTGGTACCTTCCAAATGGGCATCAAGCAAAGCCTGCAAAAATATACAAGAGTCAAAAGCTGTTGCAACATCGAGCGCACACAAGACTAGGAAATCACCCCTTTCTTCAATATCCTTCAGCACATTTATAAGTAGAAAGAGAGCGTGCTCTCTACCTAAGCCTCGCTGGAACCCAAACTGACGAGGAGGGGCGGAACAATTTTCTTCAATGTCTTTTATCAAAAATGACTCAAAGAGCTTGAAAGTAGTACACGAAACGGTATAGGGGCGATAAGAACTGCACAGAGAAGCGTCTTTTTTGCCTTTTTTAAGGATGGGAGTTATTTATCAGATACAAAACTGCAAAGGGACTACACCACGGAGAAGGATCATCTGTAACAGAAGTGCTAAATGTTGCTCGATTAAAGAACCTGCAAGATGCAGGTGCCTAGCTGAAATAGAATCAACACCAGAGGAAGATTTTTTCTTTTAATTTCAGAATCAAAGAGTTAACAGCACTTGGCGACACAAACAGGAAAGATTTCGTCTTATTTAAAAGAAGAAGGTCAAGCTGTTTTTCAAAAAACTCCTCCGTGCTTTGGTTGGGAGCACTGAACTCCCTCGTGAAATATTCAACCCACTTCTTTTCAGGAACACTAGCACTCTTGGCTTTGGTAAGCTTCCTATACTTCCAGAGTTCGTAGGGGTCTTCAGCAATACGGATTATATTTTTCAGGATCAGCGTTAACTTATGGTTTTTCAGTTCCTTGTTAAATTTCCGTTTCTTACAGAGCCTGAAGTCATTTACTAAGCCATCTATCGGACGGCCACAGTCGTTCCAACCCAAAAGCCACAGCTTGGCTGAAGTACACGCATTCACTAGATCTCTGGGGTTTTTTGTAACCAATCTTCTAGCTGAGACTTTTTACGAACACGTCGAAGCGGAACGGCGCTTTTTTCAGCAAATTTCAGCTTGTGATTTATTTATGCCAAGTAGGAAGTGAGCACAATTGAGACGTTCTTTTCACTTTGTGGCAGCATAGCACTGTCGCATAAAAGATTGAAAGGCACTTTGATTTTGCTCAGTATCTCGTCCCAGACTTTACTGAAAGACGTACTTGAAACATATTCCCAATCTCGGTAGGAAAATCAATTTGATTCTTTGTTTTGAGCCATAGGCGAGGAGGAGTAAAAGTAAGTAGACATAGCAAGGGGGTCAGAATAGAATCCTTCCTTTAAATGAACACTCCCTTTAGAAGAATCAGGAACACTTAATCAAAGATATGGAGGAAAGATGAAAGGTTGGAAATCTTAGAAAGAAGTCTCCGTTCGTAAAAATCTATAGACACGGGTTAAAAGCTAATAAAGATAAGTTTGACGTTATACAATCTCATCAAGGAACTAGGATTTACATGAACACAAATAATATTATTGAAAAATTATATAGTTTGCTAGGTAGCAGAGCTGCAGGAAATACATCTTATGAAGTGAGAAATAAAATTATGGACCTGCTCGATTCATTATTCAAAAATAAAACTATTAATAAAAATGACTATAATACTGTTTACAAAAACAATCTCAGAATTTGAATTTATAAATAAAAATACTTTTCTAATAAATGGTTTTTATTATTAAAAAAAAAATTTCCGAAAAAATAAGTTTTTCAAAGAAAGGTAAAGGCTATTTTAAACTTAAGCTCAGAAGATACAAATACCTTTTAAAATTCAAAATGAAAACGACGATAAATTACTATTAAAGAATAAATAAAACCCAAAACGAACAGAAATTAAATAAACAATTATAGCTAAAACATACAAAAAGTAATAATATAAATGAATAAATTCATTATTCAAACTCGCTTTAAGATCTTAAAGCGAGTAATGCTTCGATTGAATATGAAAATCAAGCTTAAGACGAAAAAAATATTTTCCTATTGAAGTACAAATTAAACTTAAAACGAACAGAAATTAAATAAACAATCAATGCAAACAAACATACAATAGATATTAATGAAAATTAATAAATGAATCTTAAAACGAGTGAAACTTAAATTGAATATGGAAATTAAGCTTGAAACAAACAAAAATCACCACAAACAAGAGTTGGGGTATTATCTCCTTCTTTCACTGTAAACGTCTAAAGCCTACTGTGTAATTGGCGCTTCACTGAAAAACAATTTTGTGACTAATATTTTCTTTTGTACTTACCTCTGAAAACAAACATTAAAATTATAGTAACATTTTGAACTGATGAGCTTTCAGCAATTAATATCATTATACACCCAATATTAAGTTTAATTTATAATCTCTTTTTAAAGTTGTTAATGACAAATATAGTTTCCCTATAAACAAATGATTGGATACTGCCTCCTTTCCTTACTGTAAATAAAAACTAAAAGCCTACTGCGTCATTGGCGCTTAACTGAAAACGGATTATATTACAAATACTTTCTTTTCCAGTGCTTACAGCATTGAAAATAAAAAAACAATTACAGCGAAATAAATTCTTGAACTGATGGATCTTTCAACAGTTAATATCATTATACATCAAATATTCAATTTGATGTTGTTAATACTTTCCAAGACTGTTCAAGACGCATATAGTTTTCAGTAAAGAGCCAATGACGCAGCAGGTTTTAGACTTTTACAGTGAGAGAAGGAGGTCATACCCAAACTCTTGTTTGTGGTGATTTTTATTTGTTCAAGCTTAATTTGCATCATTCAATTTAAGTTTCACTCGTTTTAAGATTTATTTATTAATTTACATTAATATTTATTGTATGTTTGTTTGCATTGATTGTTTATTTAATTTCTGTTCGTTTTAAAATTCATTTGTACTTCAATAGGAAAATATTTTTTTCGTCTTAAGCTTGATTTTCATATCCAATCGAAGCATTACTCGCTTTAAGATCTATTTATTCATTTATATCATTACTTGCTGTATGTTTTTGCTATGATTGTTTATGTAATTTCTGTTCGTTTTGGGTTTCATTTATTCTTTAATAGTAATTTCTGGTCGTTTTGAGTTTGAATTTTAAAAGGTATTTGTATCTGCTGAGCTTAAGTTTAAAATGGCCTTTACTTTTATTTGAAAAACTTATTTTTTGGGAAAGTTTTTTTTAATTATTTTTTTTTCGTTTTTAATTGCAAAAAATTTAAAGCTCTCTAGGATATCTTATTTCAAAATAGAACTTTAAAAAAAATTCGAATATTCATCGAATTAACACACCTTATATCAAATTAACATTATCGAAGTAAAAAAATGGATATATGTCAATCTCGGAGTTTTTTTTATCTGATGTTTAAACTATTTTTAACAAAGTTGATATCCCAAAATTTTTATAGGATGGGTTGGGAGAAAAAGGGCGTAGGGGGACTAGATTAAGCTTCGGTCTATTTTGACTCTTTAAAAGTGAACTAGAACTTTCTATTTTCATTCAAATGAGCCCTCTCTGAAGTTTATATGAGTATCCCTTCTATAAAAACCATATAGATCCCCAGAGTATAACTTACAACGCCTGTCCCTCAGCCCTGGGAATTTGTGTCGACCCTGGAGTTTCATTATCTGATGGTTCAGCTATTTTTAATAAAATGGTCACCTGAAACTTTTATCGAATGTGTTTATCCATCCGATACACCCAAAGGCGTGGAGGGCGGGAGGGGCTAGTTGCCCTCCGATTTTTTTCACTCTGAGAAAATAAACTACACCTTTTAAGTTTCATTCAAATGAGCCCTCTCTGAAGTTTATACGAGCATACCTACCATCAAAACTATATATGCCACAAGAGCAATACTTACCCCGCCTGCCCCAGCCCTGGGGGGGGGGTTTTTTCGACACAGGAGTTTTTATTATGTGACCTTTGAAATATTTTTAAAGAAATGGCCATAGGAAAAGCAGTTTTGTTATATGATCTTAACATCTGATAAATTTTTTATCAGATGTATTTGAGGGAAAACGGCTAGGGGGCCCTCTGATCACTTTTGACTCTTAAAAAGGGCTGAATTTCAATATCCAATCAAATGAGCCCTGTCTGAAGTTTATACGAGCATCCCTTTCATACGAAAGATATATGCCCAAGGGCATAACTTACAACACTTGCCCCCGGGCCCTGGGGCGTTGTGACGACACCTGAGTTTTTGTTATCTGACTTTTGAGAAATTTTTAACTTAATGCCTATCTCAAAATTTTTATTGGATGCATTTGGGAAAAAGGGGCGTGGGGGGCTAGTTGCCCTCCGACATCTTTTGACTCGAAAAAACTTAGCTAGAACTTTCAATTTCCAATCAAATGAGCCATCTCTGAATTTTTTACGAGCATCTCTTCAATAAGAACCATATATTCCCCAAGGGCATAACTTACAACACCTGCCCTCGGGCCTTGGGGGCTGTGTTGGCCCCTGAGTTTTCGTTATATGGTCTTTGGACTATTTTAAAAAAAAGATATCACAAAATTCTTATCGGATGGGTTTCAAGAAAAAAGGGCGTGGAGGGGGGGATAGGTGCCCTCCAATCTCTTTTGACTCTTAAAAAGCGAACTAGAACTTTCAATTGAAATTCAAATGATAATTCTTAGAAGTTAATACAAGCATCCCTTCCATAAGAAACATAAGTGCCCCCAGGGCATAACTTACAACGCTTGCCCCCGGGCCCTGGGGGGCTGTGTCGACACCGGAATTTTTACTATATGAACTATTAACTATTTTTAACAAAATACCTATCTTAAAATATTTATTCGATGCATGTGGGAAAATAGTGTTTAGGGCGGGGAGCTGGTTACCCTCCAATATCTTTTGACGCTTAAAAATTTAACTAGACCTTTCAATTTCCAATCAATTGAGCCCTTTCTAAAGTTTATACGACAATGTTGTCTATATAAAACCTTATATGCCCCGAAGGCATAACTTACAGCCCTTGCCCTGAGGGCTCTGGGGGAGTTGTCATCCTCAAAGACCTAATTTTCAGAACTTAAAACTACGTTTAATAAAATGGTTGTCTAAAAAATTTAGATTGGATGTGTTTGGGGAAAAGGTAGGCGTAAGAGGGGGGTTAGTTGCCCTCAAGTCACTTTCGACAATTAAAAAGGGACTAGCCCATTGAATTTCTAATCAAATGAGCCTTTTTTGAAGTTTCAATAACAACACCTTCTATAAAAACCTTATATACCCCCAGGTTATAACTTAAAACCCTTGCCTTGAGGGTTGTGGGGGAGTGTCCTCCACAAAAATATATTTTCTATTTGAGCATCAACTACGCTGAACGAAATAGCTATCTCAAAATTTTGATTGGATGTGTTTGGGGGAATGATGGGCGGGGGGGGAGGGGTAGTTGCCCTCCAATCCCTTTTGACTATTAAAAAGGGCACTTGACCTTTGAGGTTCCAATTGATTGTGCTTGTTTTAAAGTTTCTATGACAAAATCTTCTATAAAAACCTTATGTGTCCACGGTATAACATAAGACCCTTGCCCCGAGGGTTTTGGGGAAGTATCCTGCTTGAAAATATATTTTCTACCTGGAAATCAACTACGCTGAACAAAATGTCTATTTCACAATTTTGATTAGATGTGTTGGGGTGAATGATGGGCGGGGGGGCTAGTTGCCCTCTAATCACTTTCGAATATTAAAAAGGGCACTAGTACTTTGAATTTCTAATCGAATGAGCCTTTTTTGAAGTTTCTACGACAACGCCTTCTATAAAAACATTATATGCCCCCAGGGCATAACTTAAAACACTTGCCCCGAGGGTTGTGGGGGAGTGTCCTCCTCAAAAATATATTTTCTATCTGCAAATCAACTACGCTGAACAAAATGGCTATCTCAAAATTTTGATTGGATGTGTTTGGGGGAATGATGGGCGTGGAGGGGCTAGTTACCCTCCAATCATTTTCTACCTTTAGTTTTCTATGTCTAAAACTTAGTATTATAAGAAAATTAATTTAAAAAACTAAATGTATTTATTAATTTACATTAATATCTATTGTATGTTTTTTAGCATTGATTGTTTATTTAATGATTGTTTGATTGCTTATATGCCCCCAGGGCATAACTTACAACGGGCATAACTTACAGCCCTTGGTGGGCTGTTTCGACACCAGAGTTTTTTGTTATCAGAACTTTGAACTATTTTAAGAAAATGTCTATTCCAAAATTTTTATCTGATGCGTTTAGGGCTTGGAGGAGGGGGGGAGGCTAGTTGCCCTCCAATCTCTTTTGAATCTTAAAAAGTGAACAAGAACTTTCAATTTCCAATAAAATGAGCCCTCTCTAAAGTTTATACCAGCATCCCTTCCATAAGAAATAGTATGAAGGATTCGGAGAACCCTTAAATTACAATCCTTGCCTTGAGGACTGTGGGGGAGTTGTCATCCTCAAAGACTTAATTTCCAGAACTTAAAACTCCGTTTAGTAAAACGTCTGTCTCAAAATTTTGATTGGATGTGTTTGGGGAAAAGGTTGGCGTGAGAGGGTGGTTAGTTGCCCTCAAGTCACTTTTGACTATTAAAAAGGGCACTAGCCCTTTGAATTTCCAATTGAATGGGACTTTTTTGAAGTTTCTACGACACTGCTTTCTATAAAAACCTTATATGCCCCCAGGGTATAACTTAAAACCCTTGCTTTGAGGGTTGTGGGGGAGTGTCCTCCTCAAAAACATATTTTCTATCTGGAAATCAACTACGCTGAACAAAATTTTGATTGGATGTGTTTGGGGGAATGATGGGCGGGGGGGGGGGGGGTTGTTGCCCTCCAGCCATTTTCGACTATTAAAAAGGGCACTAGAACTCTCGTTTTTCAATCGAATGAGCCCTCTTTGAAGTTTCTACGACGACCCATTCCGTATGAAGTGCCTCTGGGGAAAAGAAAAATAATAATAAAACATTGGAGCCGTATGGCCTTTACTATAGGCAACGCTACAGCGTTGCCTCTAATTAGTGGTAACAAAAGTGAATCCAAACAGTCTTACACAAGTAATCCGATCACGCTAGATCAAAACTCTAATTATGAAATAGCTTTAACTCAATGTAAATATGGTATTCATGGTATAACTGAGATCAATTTAAAATACGTTTGAATACAGGGAAAAAAAAGGATTAATGGGTAAACGTTGTTATGCCAAATGGATTGTATGATGAAGACGTTTTAAATTGTTTCCTAACTCGTTATTTCAACTCATTCCTACATCGATGCTCAATCAGTATATCATCCAATCTAGCTACAATGAATTGTGTTATTATTTTGAAAGAGAATTATAAATTTCAGTTTAACAGTGATTTATGTTTTATTTTAGGATTTGAAAAAGGTGTTGAACTAAGTGGTAAATATAATGAATGCACTAAAGTTCGTAATATTAAAAGAAATGTTGATAAAATACATATTCACTGCTTATTAGTGGATGGTTCGATTGTGAATGGGAATACAGCCTCTGATGTGATCTGGAGTTTTGCTCCAAAAACAGAACCTGGAACGCTACTCTGTGAGATTCCTATAGAAAGGCAATATCTTCCAATCAATCGAAACGAATATATTAAAGTGGAATTTTGGAATTTTCTACAAAAATGTGGAATTTTGCATTTTTTGCCTGAAGAAAGATCACGGGTGCGCTTTTATTTGTTTGTTTGTTTGTTTGTTTTTTGTTTTGTTTTTTTTCCCAGGGGTGATCGTATCGACCCAGTTGTCCTAGAATATCGTGGGAGGGCTATATGGAATGGAAATTAAAAGTTCTAGTGCCCTTTTTAAGTGACCAAAAAAAATGGAGGGCAACTAGGCCCCCTCCCACGCTCATTTTTTTCCCAAAGTCACCTGATCAAAATTTTGATATAGCCATTTTTTAGCATGTTCGAAAATATTGTAAGTATGTCTTTTAGGATGACTTAATCCCCCGAAGTTCCCGGGGGAGGGCTGAAAGTTATGAACTTTACCCAATGTTAACATATAGTATTGGTTATTTGGAAGTATACAGACGTTTACAGGGGAGATTTTTCCTGGTAGTTGGGGGGGGTCGGGGGTTATGGGGGAGGATCTTTCCATGAAGGAAGTTTTCATGGGGGAAGGGACATTGCTATGAAGGGGACGCCGGACTTCCCAGCATTATTTAAAAAAAAGATCAGAAATTTAATATAAAAAAACAAGTATTTCAACTGCAACAGCAGCAACATCGAAACTTTAAACGAACAGAAAATATTACATATATGATTGGGTTCACCCCGTAGCCAATGCCTCGCTCTTTAAGCCAAAGATTTTTTAATACTTTCATAAGAGCTATTTATTCTAATTAACGGCCTTTGTGATTAAGCGGTCATTTTAAAGAATTGGAACAAAATTCGTATTTTCGCATAAAGAGCAAGGTATTGACTAGGGGGCGAACCCCATAATAAACGTATTAAAAATATATGAATATAGAAGTTTGTTACGTAAGTTAATTCGTAAGTTACGTATATTTATTACTAATAAAAACGTTCGTAAATAAAATTAAACAAGTTTCAAGAAAGCCATTTAACTACATAAAAGTAAATTAATATGAAAATTTTGTTTTAATTATTCATGTACGGTGAGCCAAAATCAAAACCTGCATTAATTTAAAAACGTTCAAAAATTAAATGAAAGAAACAAGTTTTTTAACTGAAAGTAAGGAGTGACATTAAAACTTAAAACGAACAGAAATTATTCCGTATATGAAAGGGACTGTCCCTTCCTCAACGCCTCGCTCTTTACGCTAAAGTTTGGCTCTTTCTCACAACTTTATTTTTTTAAACAATAAAAAACTTTAGCGTAAAAAGTGAGGCGTTGAGGAGTGGACAGTCCCTTTCATATACGGAATATATTTCTGTTCGTTTTAAGTTTTAATGTCGCTCCTTACTTTCAGTTTAAAAAACTTGTTTTTTTAATTTAATTGTATACGAGACAGTATGGTAGCGGGGTTGGTAGGCTCTTTAAAAATATTGTCAATTCTCAATTATTCAACATGTCCATAAAAATATAAAAGATGTATAGCACTATGTATAGATGTATAGATGTATAGATGTATTCAACATGTCCATAAAAATATAAAAGATGTATAGCACTATGTATAGATGTATAGCACATGTATAGCTCGTTCCATGTATAGCACTATGATTTAACCTCGACTAGAATTTTTTAAGAAAGAGCGAATGAATATGGAAAAGATTGGATAGATTACAATTAAAGAGAGTTAAATGATGTGAGATCCCTAAAATATATAGTTTCAAATAACAAGCGATATTTGAATAAAGATCTTAATGAACAGAGGAAATGTGCATTGGTTTCAATTATTTTAGGGAAGGGTCTTAAACTACATCCCCGGTGATGCTCTTGTTGACAACCTTAGTGACAATTGAAGATCCAACTCCACTGCTTGGAATTCTTTTAAAGTTTATTTAATATATTTTTCCGTATATAAATGGCAGCGAATCAAGTTGTTGCTCCTTATTGGGTAATATTTGGAAAGTCTATTGTTGATGATTCTACAGCCAAATACGTATATACAGAAATTAGAGAAAACAATGAGAATATATCTCAACAATTAAATTACAATTTCATTAGAAAATATGTAGAATCTTAGATTCATCCTAGTAAAAAATAAAAAAAAACAAGTTTTATTTTAATTGAATGTAAGGACCGACGTTAAAACATAAAACGAACAGAAATTATTCCGTATATGAAAGGGGCTGTCCTCTCCTCAACGCATCGCTCTTTACACTAAAGTTTTTTATTGATTAAAAAAATAGAGTTGTGGGAAAGTCAAACTTTAGTGTAAAGAGTGAGGCGTTGAGGAGGGGACAGCCCCTTTCATATACGGAATAATATCTGTTCGTTTTTAGTTTTAACGTCGGTCCTTACTTTCATTTGAATTTTTTTTTTTTATTTAATTTTTGAACGTTTTTGAATGAATACACGTTTTGATTTTGGCTCACGGTACATGAATAATCAGCACCAAATTTGTATATTAATTTTACTTTTATTTGGTTAAATTGCTTTCTCGAAAGTTGTTTAATTTTATTTACGAACGTTTTATTACTAATGTATATACATAACTTAGAAATTAACTTACGGAGCGACCTTCTATATTTACATATTTTTAATAAGTATATTAGGGGGTTCGCCCCCTAGTGAATACCGAGCTCTTTATGCTAAATTTCGAAATGTTTTCAAGTTCTTTTAGAATGACTCCTTAATCACAAAGGCCATTAATTAGAATAAATAGCTCTGATGAATGTTATAAAAAATCTTTAGCGTGAAGAGCAAGTAGGGGGTGAACCCAATCATATACGTAATATTTTCTGTTCGTTTTAAGTTTTGATGTTGCTCCTTACTTTCAGTTGAAAAACTTGTTTTTTTTATATAGTTTCTGATCTTTTTTTTTAAATAATGCTGGGAAATCCAGCGCTCCCTTCATAGTAATTTCCCTTCCCAAATGAAAACTTCCTCCATGTAAAGATCCTCCCACATAACCCCAGACCCATCCCCCACTACCAGAAAAAATACCCCTGAAAACATCTGTATACTTCCCAATAACCAATACTATATGTTAACATTGGGTAAAGTTCATAACTTTCAGCCCTCCCCCCGGGGACTTTGGGGGATTCAAGTCATCCTAAAAGACACAGTTATCATATTTTTGACCATGCTGAACAAAATGGCTATTTCAAAATTTTGATCGGGTAACTTTGGGGAAAAAATTAGCGTTTGAGGGGGCCTAGGCACCCTCCATTTTTTTTGTAACTTAAAAAGCGCACTAGAACTTTTAATTTCCGTTTCAATGAGCCCTCCCAAGATATTCTAGGACAACTGTGTCGATACAATCATCCCTGGAAAAAAAAAAAACCACCCATCCTTGAACTTTCTTCTGGCAAAAAGTACAAAAATCTACATTTTTGTAGAATAAAGCTTATATATTCGAAATCAGCATTAAAATCTGATTCTTTTGATGTATCTATTGATATCAAAATCCCGTTTTTTAGTTTCGGTTTGTTTGAAAACCACGAACTGTTTGAAAAGTTACCTTTATGCAAAAGTGAAAATATCACGCATGCAAAATAATGATGAAGCTACCTAAGCAAATAATGGATTTAATTTGTTCAGAAATGCTGAATATATTATCAATGTAAAATTTATTAAAAGTATTGATTATGTAGGTATAACGACCACTGTTAAAGATATATTTGAAATTTCAGATGACTATAGTCGAAGCGCAGCTATTAATATGCTTTGGTATGAAGATAAAAACAAATCCGTTGATTCCTTTGAAGCAAAAATGAGTTTGAAAGCACTTTTAAACCTGTTGCAGCAGGTGGTGGAACAATTACAACAAAACGAATTAACGCTTTTAATAGTGGTTTATTTAAAAATTGAATAAAACAAAATTTAGTCACGTGGTTAGTATGTATTTACCATTATCATGATTAGGCTATTTGGATTTTGTCAAGATATTAATGGTGTTTTAAGAGGCGTTACACATCAAATCATAGGCAGCACAATAGCGCTGCCTAAGTAAAGAACGATGTTGGCACAATGTATTATTTTTTTTTTGTTTTCTTTTTCCATACCAGGACACTTCGTATCGAAGGAGTTGCCGTAAAAACTTCGAAAAGGGCTCATTCGAATGGAAAATGGAGTGGCTAGTGCCCTTTTTTATAGTCGAAAGTGATTGGCGGGCAACCAGCCCCCCCCCTCCACACCCATCATTCCCCCAAACACATCCAATCAAAATTTTGAGCGTTGTTGATTTTGTTCAGCGTAGTTGATTTCCAGATAGAAAATATGTTTTTGAGGAGGTCACTCCGTCAAAACCCTCAGGGCAAGAGTTTTAAGTTATGCCCTGGGGGCATATAAGAACCTTGTTGGCACAATATATTATTTATTATTATTTTTTCTTTAGACCAGGGCGCTTCTAATCGCAGAAGCTGTCGTAGAAACTTCGAAAAGGGCTCATTCAATTGGAAATTGGAGTGGCTTGTGCCCTATTTAATAGTCGAAAGTGATTGCAATGCAAATAAAACCCCTTCCACACCCACCAATTCCCGGAAAAAATCCAATGAAAATTTTGAGATAGCCATTTTGTTAAGCATAGTTGATTTCCAGATATAAAATATGTTTTTGAGGAGGTCACTCCCCCACAACCCTCAGGGCAAGGGTTTTAAGTTATGCCCTGGGGTAATTTAAGGTTTTTATAGAAGGCATTGTCGTACAAACTTCAAAAAAGGCTCATTTGATTGAAAATTCAAAGGGCTAGTGCCCTTTTTAATAGTCGAAAATGATTGGAGGGCTACTAACCCCCCTCTCACGCTCACCTTTTCCCCAAACACTTCCAGTCAAAATTTCGAGATAGCCATTTTATTCAACGTAGTTTTTATTTTTATTTTTGATTAGGTATTTGAGGATGACAGCCCCTCAAATCCAGCAGGGCAAGAGTTGTAAGTTATTGCCTGGGGGTATATAAGTTTTTTATAGAACGCGTTGTCGTAGAAACTTAAAAAAGGGCTCATTCGATTGGAAATTGAAATGGCTAGTGCTCTTTTCAATAGTGGAAAGTGATTGGAAGGCAACTAACACCCCTTCCACGCCCACCATTTCTCCAAACACATCCAATCAAAAATTTTAGATAGCCATTTTGTTCCACACAGTTTAAAGTTCAGTAAATTATACATTTGAGCAGGACACTCACCCACAGTCTTGAGGGCAAGGGTTATAAGTTATGCCCTGGGGTATATAAGGTTTTTATCGAAATCTTTGTCATAGAAACTTGAAAAACGGCTCATTCGATTGGAAATTCAAAGGGCTAGTGCCCTTTTTAATAGTCCAAAGTGATTTGTTATCCTCAAAGACATAGTTTCCAGACCTTTCTGATAGGCTTAACAAAACGGCTATATCAAAATTTTGATTGTAAGTGGTTGGGGAAATGACAGGCGTGGAGGGACAAATTTGCCCTGTTATCACTTTCAACTAATAAAAAAGGCACTAGACCTCCGAATTTCCAATCGGATGAGCCCTTTTTGAAGCTTCTACGACAAAACTTTCCATAAAAATGTTATATACCCCTAGGGCATAACTTACGATCCTTGTCCTGAGAGCTATGGGAGAAGGGTTGTCACCCTCAAATACATACTTTCCAAACCTTTCAATTAAGTTGAAAAAAATAGCCCTATCAAAATGTCGATCAGAATTGTTTGGGTAAAGGATGGGCGTTAGGGGGAGGAGGATTCTCCCTCTGATTACTTTCAACTATTAAAAAGGGAATTATCCCTCTCAATTTCCAATCCAATGAGCCCTTTTTAAAAATTTTATGAGAGCACTTTCTATATGACATTATATACCCCCAGGGCATAACTTACAACATTACCCCGAGGGATGTTGGGGGTTTTCATACTCAAAAACATAATTTCCGGGCCATTCAACTACGTTCAACAAAATTGATATATCAAAATGTTGATCCGAAGTGTTTGGGGAAATGATGGGTATAGGAGGGGGGGTATTTGCCCTCCCATCGCTTTTGACTATTAATAAGGGCACTAGCCCTCTCAATTCCCATTGAATGAGTCCTTTTTAAAGTTTCTACGACAACGCTGGTAAAGATTTAATTTCCAGAACTTTTAACTACCCTGAACAAAATGTCGATCTCAAAAGTCTGATTGGGTGTGTTTGGGGAAATGGAAGCCTTGAGAGGAGCTTTAGGTGCTCTCCAATCACGTTCGACTATTAAATAGGGAACTAGCGCTTTCAATTTCCAATCGAATGAGCCCTTTTTGAAGTTCCTACGAGAACACTTTGTATAAAACCTTATATACCCCCAGGTCAAAACTTACAACCCTTGCGCTAAGGGCTGTGGGGGGAGTGTCCTTCTCAAAGATATAATTTCCGGACTTTTCAACTACGTTGAAAAAAATGGCTATATCAAAATTTTTATTGGATGTTTTTTGGGGCACTAGCCATTCGAAGTTTCTATTACAATGCTCTGTAAACACCTTGTATGCTCCCGGGGCATAACTTACCACCTTTGCCCTGAGGAGTAAATGGGGGGGGGGGGGTGTGATCATCCTTAAAGACATAATATTCAGAAATTTCAACTACGTTGAATAAAATGGTTATCTTAAAATTTTTATTGAATGTTTTAGGGGAAATGGTGGGCGTGAGAGGAATGTTAGTTGCCCTCCAATTACTTTCAACTATTAAAAAACGCACTAGGCCTTTCAATTTACTACCAAATGAGCTTTTTTTGAAGTTTTACGACAACGCTTTCTATAAAAACCTCATATGCTCCCAGGCCATAACTTACAACCCTTGCCCGGAGGGCTGTGGGGGGTTTTCATCCTCAAAGACATAATTTCCAGAACTTTCATCTGCGTTGAAAAAAATGGCCACCTAAAAATTTTGACTGTATGTGTTTGGGAAAATGGTGGGCCTGAGAGGGGAATTAGTTGCCCTCCAATATCATCCTCAAAGACATAACTTGCAGAACTTTCAACTACGTTAAAAAAAATGGCTAACTCAAAATTTTGTTTGTATGTGTTTGGGAAAATGGTGGGCGCGAGAGGGGGGTTAGTTGCCCTCCAATTACTTTCGACTATTAAAAAGGCACTAGCCATTTCAATCTCCAATGAAATGAGCCCTTTTTGAAGTTTCTACGAAAACACTTTTTATAAAAACCTTATATGCCAAAAAGGCATAGCTTACAACCCTTGCCCTGAGAGCTGTGTGGGGGGGGGGGGGGAGTTGTCATCGTCAAAAAACTAATTTCCAAAAATTTCAACTACGTTGAACAAAACGGCTGTCTAAAAATTTAGATTTTATGTGTTTGTGGAAAAGGTGGACGTGAGAGGGGGGTTAGTTGCCCTCCAATCACTTTCGATTATTAAACAGGGCACTAGCCCTTTGATTTCGAATCGAATTTTTTAAGTTTCTACGACAAAGCTTTTAATAAAAACCATATATGCCCCCAGGGTATAACTAATGACCCTTGCCCTGATGGCTCTGAGGGGGGTTATCATCCTCAAAGACCTAGTTTCGAGAACTTTCAACTACGTTGAACAAAATGGCTATCTCAAAATTTTGATTGGATGTGTTTAGATAAATGGTGGGTTATAACTTACAACCCTTACCCCCAGACTCTGGGGGATTCTATCCACCCCAAAGGCCTCATTAAATGATCTTCGGACTATTTATAAACATATGGTTATCTCAAAATTTGTCATCAGATATATATTTGGAAATTTACGACGTAGGAGGGTGGCAGCTGCGCCTGATCACTTTGACTCTTAAAAAGGGAACTAAAGTATCTGATTTCCAATCCAATGAGCCTTCTCCGGACCTTTCCATAAGCACCTTATATACCGTCGGGGTATAACTTATAACCCTTGCGCGGAGGGCTTTGGGAGGGGGTGTCATCCTCAAAGACACAATTTCCAGACCTTTCAACAACGCCGAACAAAATGGCTATATAAAAATTTTGATTAGATATCTTTTAGGTTATCGATGGGTGGAGGGGGGGGGGCTGGGATTGTTGCCCTCCAATCACTTTTGAATGGTAAAAGAGGCCCTTCCAATTTCCAATCGAATGAGCCTTAATTCAAGTTTCCACGACAACAAATGATTATCTCAAGATTTCTATTATATACATTTTGATAAAATACGAGATTTGTGTGTGGGAGGGGGTATCCACTCTCCGATCACTATGAATCTTAAAAAGGGTATTAGAACTTCTGATTACCAAAACAATAAGCACCCTCCAGAGTTTATACGATCACTTTTTCTATATAAACCTTATATGCACCCAGAGTATAGCTTACAAGCCATTCTTAGAGAGATGGGGGGGGGCGTATTATCCTCAAGGACATATTTCCCAGACCTTCTAACTACGCTGAAAAAAATGACTATGCCAAAATTTTTATTAGATGTGGTTGGGGAAATGGTGGGCTTGTTTAGGGGGGTTAGTTGCCCTCCAATAATTTTCGTCTATTAAAAGGGGGACTTCTGATTACCAATCCAATGAACCCACTCCAAAGTTTATACGATCATCCTTTCTACATAAACCTTATATGTCCCCAGGTTAAAGCTTACAACCCATGTCCCGCGGGATGGGGGGCGTACCATCCTTAAAAGACATAATTCCCAGACCTTCTAACTACGCTGAACAAAACGGCTCTATCAAAATTTGTATTGGATGTGTTTGGGGAAATGGTGGGCGTGTTTAGGGGGTTAGTTACCCTCCAATCACTTTTGTCTATTAAAAGGGGGGCTTCTGATTACCAATCCAATGAGCCCCCTCCAAAGTTTGTACGATCACCCTTTCTATATAAACCTTATATGCCCCCATGGTAAAGCTTACAACCATTACGTTGATGACTGTGAGGGGGGTCATCATCCTCAAAGACATAGTTTCCGGACCTTTCAACTGCATTGAACAAAATTGATATCTCAAAATATTGAGTGGTTGTGTTTGGGAAAATGTTGGGTGTGGGAGGGATGTTATTTGCACTCCAATAGCTTTTGACCATTAGAAAGGCCACTAGCCGTTTCAATTATCAATCGAATGAGCTTTTTTAAAGTTTCTACGACAATTCCTTCGATACGAAGTGCCCTGGTCCAAAACCAAAAAACAATAATAATAAAAAAAACATTAGGCCCACATCGCTCTGTATGCTTGACGTCATAGAGCAGAGATGCAGGGCGAGGTTACTCGGTGACATGCCAACCTATAGAAGCCTTAATGGGGTCCGCAACAAACTGATACAGCGAGACAAGAAATTGTTTAATGGAATGGAAGGCACATGAGCTAGAGGATGCAGCCAAGAAAGGTGACGTTGTCAGTCTCTACAAGCATCTCCGTGATCTAACAGGAGACATAGCCCCCTTGGTTGCATGTGTTGTCTCTGTGGATGGTCAGCCGCTCAGTGACGAAGCTGCCCATGTCAGTCCATGGAAAGACCACTTCTCGGGCCTCCTCAACACCGAAGCCGTAATGCAGACTGACCAGGAACTCATCAGCCTAGCCACCAGCACCCAGAAACCGCTGACAAGTGACACAGAAACTCCTTTCACGTCATCAGAAATCTACATAGCAGTAAAACGTTTGAAGAATAACAAAGCGGCAGGCGTATGTGGAATATCTGCTGAGCTCCTGAAGTATGCCGGACTGGCGATGCTACTTTGGCTCCATATACTGTTTTCTATGGTTTGGCGCACAGAATGGATCCAGAAGGACTGGCGAGCTGGTATAATCCTGCCCTTATGGAAGAGAAAGGGGAGCAAGAGCATCTGTTTGAACTACAGAGGCATAACGCTACTTTCAGTGCCTGGAAAGCTCTTTGCTATTACCCTGCTGGATAGATGCACGAGTATCCTCAGAAGAAAGAGGAGAGTCCAGCAGGCGGGGTTTATGCCCGGGAGATCCACTGTCGAACAAATCTTTACCATGCGCCAGTTAATTGAGAAGACGAAGGAATTCAGGAGGAAAGCATATGTAGCCTTTGTGGACTTTAAGACTGTGTTTGACTCGATGGATCGCAACTCGCTCTGGCTGATACTTCGATCAACTGGTCTACCAGACAAATACTGCAAGTTGTTTGAAAAGCTTTACGAAGAGACCGTGGTTTGCGTCCAAGTCAACGGCAAACGGAGCACGACATTCGGCCTCAAAACCGGTGTACAACAAGGGTGTGGCACCGCCCCGGAACTGTTCAATTGCGTGATAGACCATGTCATGACACGAACAACAAATCGCCTGTCCTTTGGTCTGCAGTTTGGAGATCGCGTTCTGACGGACGCTGACTTCGCACATGATCTTGGTCTCGTTGCTGACTCGATTGACCAGTTGACTGACGCTCTGGAATTTCTGCAGGAAGAGGCACCAAAAGTGGGGCTGAAAATAAACTGGCTTAAGACGAAGATAATGGCAATTGAGCCCTCAAGCCCAGTCTCACCCCCCGAGAACATAACTGTTTGCGGAGCTCCTGTTGAAGTTGTAAAGAACTTCACTTATCTTGGCTCCGTGCTGTCTAATGAAGGCTCTATAGAGGAAGAGGTGTGCAGCCGAGTTTCAAAAGCCTCGTCTATCGTCGGAAGGCTCAACAATCTCTGGAGAATGCCGCATATATCTAGGTGCACGAAGATGGGAATTTATAATGCATCAGTAGGCTCGGTCCTCCTCTATGCAGCGGAAACCTGGCCTCTCAAAGCAATAATTCTCAGCATGATAGACGTCTGCCAGACGAAACAGCTCCGTCGGATTCAGGGACTTCGATCGGACGATTTTGTAAGCAACGCAAGGTTGCTCGCACTCACCTCCCAAGTGTCATGCTCCGTCCAAATAGCGCACCGTACTCTCAGATGGTTCGGACACCTCCTGCGTATGCCGACGAGAACCCCAGCCCGAATAGTCTACGATTTTGACGCTAAAGCTATTGGCTGGTCTCACCCGAAGGGCAGACCTCAGACAAGGTGGAAGGATAGCATCAACAAGATAGCTAACATCGCTGTCGAAGAGGCCCCATTAATAGCAGTAGACCGTTCGGCATGGAGGAGCAAAGTTGCGACGCTCTCTACGCCACCCCCAACGTGGCAGGAGCCTTAAGTCAAGTAAGTCAAGCTCTGTACTTAGGCACCACTATTGCACTTCCTATGATATCTAAAAGTCGTTTTAATAAGGGGATATCACCCCCCCTGGCTTGGGTGCTTCAATCCAACCCTGGCTGCTTGATGGTCCAAAGGTCAAATAACTACAACTCCTGGGTTGAAATAAACTCCCAAAAGCCCCGAGGTTAAGGGCTGAAAAATACTCAAGTTGCCCTTTGTTTACACATAAGGTTATTAATTGGGATAAAGGGGCATTTTTTTTCCTGGGTCTCCAAAAAGGCTTAGAGTTTCAAGGTAAAAATTTAAGGAAATGTTGAGAGGCATGTCAAACAAAACCAAACCACACTAAACGCATGTTGGTGTTCAAAATGACATATCAGAACATCTAAGGAACGCAATAAGTTGATATTTTCAGGGTATGTTGAAGGAAATGTTGAATGGAACTCTAACCTGTCCCCTTCACTATGCCTTCGGGGATTCTATGCCCTCCATAACTCAGGGGCAATAACTGTAAATTATGAAGTTTGCCTATGGCTTAAATGCAGGGTTATCATTTGGAAAAGGGCGAATATTTGATTCTGGGTGTGTCCAAAAGAATAAGGGTATTAAGGCAAAACTTAAGGGAATATTGAGGGGTATTCTGAGGTAAATGAAAAGACACTTGGTTCACCCAGTTTGTCAAAAAGCCGTATCTGCTATATCTTATGAACGGCTGAGGGTATGAAGTAGAAATTCTGCTAAAATGTTAAGGGAATGTTAAAAAGTGGTTGGAGGGCAACCGTCCCCTCTCCCTTGTGTTTTATTAGTTGATCACCACCCAATGACAGTTGATAAAAATTTTGAGATAACCATCATGTTCAAAATAGCCTAAAGGTCAAATAACTATACTTTTGGGGATGAAATAACCCCCTGCTTTCCTTGGAACAACGGCTTTAAGTTATGCCAGTTCACCATTGTATAGATAAATTATATATATATATATATATATATATATATATATATATATATATATATATATATATATATATATATATATATATATATATATATATATATATATATATATATATATATATATATATATATATATATATATATATATATATATATATATATATATATATATATATATATATATATATATATATATATATATATATATATATATATATATATATATATATATATATATATATATATATATATATATATATATATATATATATATATATATATATATATATATATATATATATATATATATATATATAGAAGGTTTGTTATTGGGTAAGGGGGAATATTTGATCCGGAATATCCAAAAAGGCTTTTGGTATTAAGATGAGACTTTCGGGAACTGTTGAGGAGGATGTCGGAATAAGGGGAATTATTCAAAGTAGTTGCCAAAGGAAATATCGGCACTATCTAAGGAACAACTGAGGGCATTGAGCTGAAACTTTCAGGGCATGTTGAGAGGGAGGTTGAAATTGGTTGGAGGGTGACCCCACCCCCTCTTTTACGCTTAAATAAAAGTTCAAATAGGCATAAAATCCTTTTAATATACAGCGATGATGATAACAGTGATAGAAATTCACAAAATACCAGATATTTCGGTCACATATACAGTGACCGTCATCAGTAGTAAAACTTTTATATATCGTCATGGAAAGGCAGTGTGGTCTTCCAAATTATCTACGTCATATTTATGGGGATGATTTGACCAAAATTGTTTATAAATATATAAAGACTCAGAAAAAACATGCAAATATTGTCAACCAGCAGCATTTTCTTCTACGATGTAAGAAGATGGGAATTGTGCCACCTTCGCTAAAGTTCAATTTACATTTGGGCACTTTCAAGGAAGAAAATTTTGAACGGAGCTTACATGTCTAGACTTTAAATCACATTATTAAGGTAAAAACTTTTATTTACCGTCATGGAAAGGCAGTGTGGTCTCCGAAAT
This sequence comes from Artemia sp. Qi Xiang Cuo, assembly GCF_049724085.1. Classification (NCBI taxonomy): domain Eukaryota; kingdom Metazoa; phylum Arthropoda; class Branchiopoda; order Anostraca; family Artemiidae; genus Artemia; species Artemia sp. Qi Xiang Cuo. The sequence continues at coordinate 66,324,705 of NC_142802.1, read as the reverse complement.
TATCTACGTCATATTTATGGGGATGATTTGACCAAAATTGTGTATAAATATATAAACACTCAGAAAAAACATGCAAATGTTATCAACCAACAGAATTTTCTTCTACGATGTAAAAATATGAGAATTGTGCCACCTTCACTAAAATTCAATTTACATTTGGGCACTTTCAAGGAAGAAAATTTTGAACGAAGCTTACATTTCAAGACTTTAAATCACATTATACTTTTATTTATCGTCATGGAAAGGCAGTGTGGTCTCCGAAATTATCTACGTCATATTTATGGGGATGATTTGACCAAAATTGTGTATAAATGTATAAGCACTCAGAAAAAACATGCGAATGTTATCAACCAACAGGATTATCTTCTACGATGTAAGAAGATGAGAATTGTGCCACCTTCACTAAAATTCAATTTACATTTGGGCACTTTCAAGGAAGAAAATTTTGAACGAAACTTACATTTTAAGACTTTAAGTCACATTATACTTTTATTTATCGTCATGAAAAGGCATTGTGGTCTCCGAAATTATCTTCTTTTACGCTTTTTAGTGGCCCCCCTCCTGGATATATCTAATCAAAATTTGTAATAGCCACCAAGATCACAGTAGTCTATAAGTCAAATTACTAGTTTCTGGAGATCACACAGCCTCCCACATGCCATGGAGTAAAGGATTTAAGAATCGCAAGTTGCCCACTGTTCTTACATATGGTTTGCTATTAGGAAAGGGGGACATATTTGATACTTGACCTCTAAAAGTCTTGAGTTATTAAAATGAAACTTTCCGGAAATTTAAAGGCAGATGATTAAGAGTGATCCCAAGCCAGCCAGTTTCCCCCACCCGCCCTTTTTAGGTTTCCTCCTCAACACTAATGTACTTTAACGCAAAATATTTTCTCATAATTTCAATCATTGTTTCGGAGGGGTCATCTATATTAACAATGGGGGGGGGGGGGAGGACAGCTGTCCTCCGATGACTTTCAAGAATTCCCTTAACATGCCCTGAAAGCTTACGCTTGATCAACTCAATCGTCCTTGAGATATTGTTGATACACCTTTTTCACAGCAAGCACAGTCAGAGTGTGCTTTGATTTTGTTCAATACCACTTCAACATTTCCTGAAAGCAGAAGCAAGTAAAATTAATCACAGTTGCAGGTAGTTGCAGTCACAGTTATGAGTAGTCACACTGAGTCACATTTTCAAGTCAAAAGTTTCGAGTTATACCCTCACCTGCTCCTACGAAATTAAAGATACGCATTTTTGATAGCCTGGATGCACATAGCGTCTTCTGAATTAGTTCAATATACCCCTAAACATTCCGCAAAACTGAACATCAATACCCTTAGTCTTATGGTGCATGTAAATATATTGTTCATGATTCTGTTATCATAGGCAACGCGCTATCGCTGCCTAAGTAAAGAACGATGTGGGCACAATGTGTTGTCTTTTTTTTTTCTCTCCATACCCGGGCACTTCGTATCGAAGGAGTTGTCGTAGAAACTTCAAAAAGGGCTCATTCGATTGGAAATTGGAGAGGCTAGTGCCCTTTTTAATAGTCGAAACTGATTTTAAGGCAACTAGCCCCCCCCCCCCCACGCCTTTAATTCCCCCAAACGCATCCAATCAAAATTTGATAGCCATTTTGCTCAGCGTAGTTGATTTCCATATAGAATTTTTTTTTTGAGGAGGACACTCCCCCACAGCCCCCAGGACAAGGGTTTTAAGTTATGCCATGGGGGCATATAAGGTTTTTAAAGAAGGCGTTTTCGTAGAAGCTTCAAAAAAAGCTCATTCGATTGGAAATTCAAAGGGCTAGTGCCCTTTTTAATAGTCGAAAGTGATTGGAGGGCAACTAGCCCCCCACCCACACACCCATCCTTCCCTCTAACACATCCAATAAAAATTTTGAGATAGCCATTTTGTTCAGCGTAGTTGATTTCCAGATAGAAAATATATTTTTGAGGAGGACACTCCCCCACAACCCTCAGGGCAAGGATTATGAGTTATGCCATGGGGGCATATAAGGTTTTTATTGAAAGCTTTGTCATAGAAACACCAAAAAGGGCTCATTCGATTTGAAATTCAAAGGGCTAGTACCCTTTTTAATAGTCGAAAGCGTTTTGAGGGCAACTAACCCCCTAACCTATCCTAACTTAAGCCAGAGACGACACACACACAGACACGACACACACATAGAGACGACACACAGACAGAGACGACAAACACACAGAGACGACACAAACACACAGACGACAAACACACAGAGACGACACACACACTGAGACGACACACACGCAGAGACGATAAACACACACAGACGACATACACACAGACACGACACACGCACAGAAATGACACACATATAGAGACGGCCTACATAGAGCTAATACACATACATACACATAGAGATAAGGTTTTTAATGAAATCTTTGTCGTAGAAACTCGAAAAAGGGCTCATTCGATTTGAAATTCAAAGGGCTAGTACCCTTTTTAATAGTCGAAAGTGATTTGAGGGCAACTAACCCCCTCTCACGCCCATCTTTTCCCATGACACTCCCCCACCACCCTCAGTGCAAGCATAATAAGTTATGCCCTGGGGGCATATAAGGTTTTTATTTAAATATATGTCGTAGAAACTTGAAAAGGGGCTCATTTGATTTGAAATTCTAACGGCTAGTACCCTTTTTAATAGTCAAAAGTGATTTGAGGGTAACTACCCCCGCTCTCACGCCCATCTTTTCCCCAAACACATCCAATCAGAATTTTTAGATAACCGAAAGTTATCTAAATATTTTAATAGTCTTTTATATTTTAATATAAAAGTATTTTATATTTTAATTTTAATAGTCGAAAGTGATTTGAGGGCAACTAACCCCCCTCTCACGCTCACCTTTTCTCCAGACGCTCCCCCACAACCCTCAGTGCAAGGATAATAAATTATGCCCTGGGGGCATATAACGTTTTATTTAAATCTATGTCGTAGAAACTTGAAAAGGGGCTCATTTGATTTGAAATTCAAGCGGCTAGTACCCTTTTTAATAGTCGAAAGTGACTTGAGGGCAACTACCCCCCCTCTCACGCCCATCTTTTCCCCAAACACATCCAATCAAAATTTTTAGATACCCATTTTATTCAACGCAGTTGAAAGTTTTGGAAATCAGGTCTTTAAGGATGAAAAACCCTCCCCCCACAGCCCTCAGGGCAAGGGCCGTAAGCTATGCCCTGGGGGCATATAAAGTTTTTATTGAAAGCGTTGTCGTAGAAACTTCAAAAGGGCTCATTCAATTGGAAATTGAAAGGGCTAGTGCCTTTTTTAATAGTTTAAAGTGATTTGATAGCGACTAACACCCCTCTCACGCTCACCATTTTCCCAAACCCATCCAGTCAAAATTTGAGATATCCATGTTGTTCAGCGTAGTTGAAAGTTCTGGAAATTAGGCATTTTAGGATGATAACCCACTCAGAGCCCTCAGTGCAAAGGTTGTAAGTTATGCCCTGGGGGCATTAAAGTTTATATCGAAAGTTGTTATAGAAATTTCAAAAAGGGCTCATTTGATTGTAAATTGAAATTTTAATTTTTAGTAGGTGAAAGTGAGTGGAGAGTAATTAACCCCCCTCTTACGCCCACCATTTCCCCAAACATATCCAATCAAAATTTTGAGATATCCATTTTGTTCAACATAGTTGAAAGTTCTGGAAATTATGTATTTAAGGATGACAACCCCCCAAGATTCCCAAGGGTAAAGGTTGTAGTTTATCCCGTGGGGGCATATAAGATTTTATAGACAGATTTGTCGTAAAACTTCAAAAAGGGGCTCATTCAATTCGAAATTTTGAGGGCTAGTGCCCTTTGTAATAGTCAAAAGTGATTGGAGCGTAACTAACCTCCCTCTCACGCCCACCATTCCTCCAAGCAAATCCAATCAAAATTTTCAGATAGTCATTTTGTTCAATGTAGTAGAAAGTTCTGGAAATTAGGTCTATAAGAATGGCCTTAGGGTAAGGGTTGTAATTTTTGCCCTGGGGGCTTATAGGGTGTTTATAGAAAGCGTTGTCGTTTCCAAAAGTGCTCATTTGATTGGAAATTGAAAAGCCTAGTGCCTTTTTTAATATTTGAAAGTTTTTCTAAGGCTTTACATTTTTATGCTAAAGGCCGGTTGGGGCGAAGTGTGTAATTTTTGTTGTTGTTGTTGTTTACACCAAGGACCTTTGTATCAAGAGTTACATCGGATGAACTTTACAAGGGGTTTAATCAACTGAAAAAAGAACGGGCAGATGCCCTTTTAATATTCGAAAGTTATTGGAGGGCAACTAGTCCCCCTTCCACTCCCACCCTCCCATTTACCCATTATGTTTAAAAACTAAATTTTTCCTTAAGATTAAATCAAAATGCACTCTGATAGTGCTAATTCCCAATTAGGCCAGGATCGCTGGAAGGTGTGATGTTCATATTTTAGGGGATACTTTTGGTCTTAAAATTTACTCAAAACAAAGTAGCGAAAATTCGCCAAAACTAGCAATGAAAGTAAACAGATTTTTTTGTGAATGGTTTCAAGTGTTCCATTTCAGGCCAACTAGAGGAGGTATGAAACTAAATTAAACAGTACTATTTCTGTACAGATTTTTAAAAGGGTGTATGTTGTTAAAAATTGCTGAAAATGTTTCTCCAGCATACAAATAGCTGGTTAAACTATAAAGTCTTAAAAAACGAAAAGATTTAGAGTATTATTTTCTTTCTTCCTGAAAAGAATATGTCAATATAAAACGAACATAAATTAATTAAAAAAAAAATTCTACAAAATAGGTTTTTCAAAGAGAAGTAAAGAACTCCATTAAACAAAAAAAGAGCAAAAATAAAATCAAATACTCTACCAAGCGTGAAACTACCCCAAATCAGCATCGATAAATAAATGAAATCCAAAACGAACAGAAATTACAATATATAACCGAGTCAAACTCAAAACGAGCAGAAATTAACATAAGTTGGGCGCAAAACCCCTATGCCTTCCCAAGGCCAGAACAAAATTTGCACTTTACTGAAAAAATACAAATGAATATGCATATTTAGTTTAATATACATATACTGATATTTAGTAATCAAAATGTTAATATTATTTGATTTATTAAAGTTATAAAAGTAAAAACATTTATATTTGTTCAGTTAATTTCTGCTCGTTTTGAGTTTGACTCGGTTATTTATTGTAATTTAATTAATTAATTTAATATATAGGGACACATAGCTTCTATTACCTTCCGAAGAATCTAAAATTTGAAACTATAAAATTAAAACATTTATGTGTACTACAAAGGATCCAAGGTTTCTCTAACCGATTAAAAAACAGGGACAAAATTTGTCCCTGCTGTGGAATCCAATTGAAAAAATGGGTGTCAAACCGGAACTCCAGTATGCTGAACTCCTTATGTTACAACCACTAGAAAGCCACCATCCTTAGTTTAGATACCTTAGGGTCCTGGAAATAGAGAAACTGCTACCCGGATTATAACCCCAAACAGTACTGGCAGCTCCCAAAGCTTTTTTTATTGTTCGATCGTCTCATAGGATTTGCTTAGGAACAACAACTTTATTTTATGATATATCAGGTTCTTTTTATACATCTTTTCTCTTTTGTAGGTCTGCCTTTTATGTAAGCAAGCTCTCTTCTAAAGATATTCTCTCATTTCCATTTCTGCGCTTCCAAGTTTAATCTACTTCCAGCTAGTGGTCACTGAGCTAGTATTTCAAGACCTATCTCAAGAACATCTAGACATTTCAACATTCAACTGACAAGCAAGAACAATAATTGTCACAACTATTCTTTTTGGCAATTTAAGAATAGTATAAAGCTGAGCCCAAATAAAAGAACGATAAGATAGAAACTAATTTTCTAGGGACCAATACAGCACTGTTGCCAGTAAAGTAAATAGTATATTTATCACCACATCTTATTTGAAATTATCTACTCTGAGATTTTATTTTTGGACTGTCAAGGAGAATACTACAATTTTTTACAATTCACACTGCTGTGTTTGATGCACTATTAGGCAGACTGATTGGCGTCTCATGTCTTGAAGCATCAAACTATTTTTGAGGTTTTCTTGACGCTTTTCTATGTATCTAGAACCTATTATTTAGAACAACAATCTAAATGGAATTTATTCGAGTTAAAAAACATAAGTTTATGAGGCATCTTCATGTCTAAAATCTGGTGAAGTCAATTGTATTCTCTTCGACTCATGCGGAGACTATTTAAAAGGGACGTCGTCTCGACGCTTTGTTATGTTTCTAAAACCTGGCGTTTAACCCAACAATTTGAAGGGAAATTCCTTGTGTTCAAAAACATAAGTTTATGAAGTATCTTCATGTCTAAAATCTGGTGAAGTCAATTGTATTCTCTTCAACTCAAGCGAAGATTGTTTAAAAGTGACGTCGTCTTGACGCTTTGCTATGTTTCTCAAACCTGGCATTTAACCCAACAATTTGAAGGGAAATTCCTCTGTTCAAAAACATAAGTTTATGAAGTATCTTCATGTCTAAAATCTGGTGAAGTAAATAGTATTCTCTTCAACTCAAGCGGAGACTGTTTAAAAGTGACGTCGTCTCGACGTTTTGCTATGTTTCTAATACCTGGCATTTAACCCAACAAATTGAAGGGAAATTTCTCGTGTTAGAAAACAAACCTTATGAAGTATCTTCATGTCTAAAATCTGGTGCAGTCAATTGTATTCTCTTCGACTCAAGCGGAGACTGTTCAAAAGCCACGTCGTCTCGATGCTTTGGTATGTTTCACAAACCTGGTATTTAGACCAACAACTTGATGAGAAACTCCTCGTGTTCTAAAACATGAGCCTAAGATGTATTGTAAATATCCAATGAACCCGAAAAAGGTAACGATTGCTAATGTGTGGCAGAAAACATATCAGCCACTGGTAATTGAACACACATCGGTAGGGGAAATAGTTTTCGCATGTGAGTCAAAACGAAAAGACTAACAATTCAACCACATATTGAGCGGGGATGGTTATCCATGTTAACATCTTAACATGGGCGCCCATAGGCCGAATTTTAGGAGGGGGGCTTACCTGGTCTAATCGGCACTTCCAATGCTGTGTAATGGAACTCACAAAACAAAAATATCATAGACGACGCAATAGCACTGCCTAAGTAAAGATCGATGTGGGCACAATGTATTATTTAAATTTATATTTTATTTTACCATGGCACTTCTTATAGAAATAAATGTCGTAGAAACTTCAGAAAGAGCTCATTCAATTGGAAATTGAGAGGGCTAGTGCCCTTTTTAATAGTAAAACGTGATTGGAGGGCAACCAACGCCAATCCCCCACACCAATCATTTCCCCAAACACATCCAAAAAAAATATTTGAGACAACCATTTTGTTCAGGGTAGTTTAAAGGTCCGGAAATTATTACTTTTAGGACGACAACCCCCCCCCCCCCCGAATCCCAGGACAAGGGTTGTTATGCCCTGGGAGGATAAAAGGTTTTTATCAGAAAATGTGTCATATAAACATCAAACGGGGCTCATTAGGTTGATAACCAGAAGTTATAGTGGCCTTTTTAGCAGTCAAAAGTAAGGGGAGGTCAACCAGCCCTCTCCCCCTATTTCAATCATTTCTCGAAACACATCCAATCAAAACTTTTAGATAGACATTTTGTTCAGTGTAGTTGAAAGGTTCAGAAAATATGTCTTTGACGATGAAATTCCCCCATAGCCCTCAAAGCAAGGGTTTTAAGCTACGCTCTGGGGCATATAAGGTTTTTATAGAAAGGGTGGTCGTACAAACTTTGGAGAGAGCTCATTGTATTGGTAATCAGAAATTATAGTGCTCTTTTAAAGATTCAAAGTGATCAGAAGGCAGATATCCCCCCATCCACAATTACACTTTGTTTTTTCTCGACATGAATCTGATAAAAATTTTTAAGATGGTCATGTGTGGTAAAGTGATTTTATGGTATTAAGGTGAAGTCGTTGTTGGTACCTTTATTCTCCCTTTATAGGGGAGATAAACTATGGCCCTAAGGTAATTAAATTTTGGTAGCATGCCTTAGGCTATGACCTGACTAATGAGGCGTACCAGCTGGGAATATTCAAGGGACTAGATTTAAATTGTAGAGAGGTTGGCTATAACAAAATACTTTTATTCAGTTAACATACACCAGTACAAGGTTTATAGGGTTTGATAATATATAGATTCCGCTGGGACTGGTGGTTCCCGGGTGACATCCAGCATCAAAAATAAACAATAATACATAATACAAGGAGATATTTAGACACTTACAGTAACCAAAAATATTCCAAGGTATTTCTAATATCAACGGACCAGAGGTCAGTCCGGCATAAAATTAGTATCTGGCCACCCGTTCCCATAAAATGTATCTTTTACACATTTCGTCAACCATACCTTATCGGGGCTCACTGACGTACATAGCTAGGAAGTTGTGATTTCTCAATTTCCTATCCGGCATACACCTGCCAGGATGCGTTCCTTATTTTAATAACAAGTGGTATTTCTAAACTTATGTATTTGTGTCTTAATATTTTACTAAATTCCAAATTGACTTAATTAGAAAGCGTCACCAGAATACTCGCTATTTTGAGAAGAGTTGTCCCAACTCTCAATATTTTACTTTTAAAACATCTTAATTTTGTACATGGTTTACAGCCATTTTTGGGTCATTCTGTGCATATTTCCTCAATGGGTTTCTTTAGGGTCATGTTTATGGCCAAATATATGCCATTTCCTTTCTTCCATGGATCTCAATTTTTGGAAGTTATCCTTGTTTCTCTCTTTCTCTCTTTTTCTTTTTGTCCTTAAGACTGTAAAATTTTCTTTTCACCCTCATTTTCATATGCATCTTCTGTTTTAGTTTGACCGACATTGGCTTAAGCATTATATTAGTGGTTCTGCTTAAATTAGATTTAAAGTTATATTAGAAACTATTTGATTAATTGAGTTTAAATTTAATTCCCATTAATAATTTAATTCATCTGGGTGATGTGGTTGATTTACCATTTATCTTCTGGGGTTAGAAATGCCTTGGATAGATTATACATAACAATTTGGGTATTTAAACTATCACATATTTTTCCAACACAAAGCATTTTCACATATTCTTTCAAATAATATAAAGCCATTAAGGCTAAGCAGCACTATCTTTGATATTTTCTAGGCCTATTTTAAGTTCTGATTTTATCTCACTTTATGGTGAACTGGTAGCAATGCTCTGTAATATTGCATACAGTTTCCAAAATATTGGTTGACCATTTATGGTTTGTTTTCTGATGGTGTGAGCTGTTGGTACCAGGATACACTTGAACTGGCTTGGAAATTTGCTATTTTCCAAAAATGCGTAAAAAAATGGATTTGAGAAATGGATCCGAAAGGATGTCACGAAAAATTTGATTTCCAAAAACAAACAAAGGCTGTATCTAAAATAAATATTGACATTAGAATACACATAAAGAATAAAGTGTTACATATATAGTAAAAAGAAAAACTCAATTTTGTATATATAACTGCATTCCCTTTTTTTAAGCGAGAGGTTAATTACTTTTAATTACTCTTCTCTCTATTTAATTTAAACATGATATTCCACTTAAATAGAAACATTATGTTTCTTGCTGGCAATTTGTTGCATCATCCTTTTCAAACTTAATATAAAATTATTAATCACTTAATGGATTATTTCCTCATAAAATAAAATATTTATACGTTGACTCGATGTCAAAAAGTTTATATATAACGTTAAATCACTAGTTAAGACTTAAAGTTACTTCTAGCAATAAAAACATAGTATATACAAGAGCATTGTTTAATAAACTTACACAAGGATTTTGAAGTCGCAAAACTTAGAACGTACATAAAGAAATTACATTTGGTTAAAGTCCTAAAAGTTATTTTAAGACACTATATAGTAATATAACTATACACAAAGAAATTTTGTTTTCGAATAAAACACTCAAAATACCAATTCACTATATTTATATGGATAGTTCAGGTTATATATATATTAACAGAAGCTATGTTGATACAGATCTTAATTGTTAAAGAAGAAACAATACTAATGTGCCGTAAGAATTTAATCAGTCACTGCAATATTTATTTTTTTGTGCGTATTTTTAATAGGTCCATCAAGACTTTTATCTGATAAGTCTTAAACTGCAATTAAAATATTTACAAAAAATTCAACTCTTACAGAAAGAAAAAGAGCGAAAATGGGGTTTTTAAAGGCCAAATGAAAATACTGAAAAAACACAACAAAGCGAATATTTCGAGAGGACAAACGCCTCTCTTCTTCAGCGCAAAACAAAATAACGTATCCAAGAAAAGGCCCGAAGAAAAAAGCAACAAAAAACAAACGCGGAAAGTCTATGTGAAAATAACCAAAAACCCAAAGAAAAAACCAAAAACTTAAAAGATGAATCAAATTCAATAAAAGCCAAAAATTATAAGAATTAAAACCAAATACCTAACTACCATAAAAGCCAGTTGTTCACCAATATCCGTGATTTGCACAAAATCCAAAAAATTATGAACTGCCATCGACGGATACTATCTTTAACTCTTACAAATAGATTTATACACTATAACTAAGAGCTGGGATGAGCCTCTCTATAAGGGATTGTAAACATCTCTTGCAATTGGAATTTACACATTTAAAATTATATAAAATAGCAATTCATTATTTTTAAAAGGTTTTCAAAATACCTTTATAACTATAAATTTTCTCACTAACATTTGTTACCACTATATACATTCTCCATATACGACTATATACATTAATTTTTCACTTTTTTTATTCTTTTTTCTACAATTTTTCTTTGGTTCTATTTCGAAAAATTAACTTATATCAGTAACTGTGTTTAGCTTACTCTATGTCTATTTGTTTATTCAAACTTATGAGCTTTTTAGTTCTTTTCAAATTTCAGGTAATTGAAATTCTTAAAGCTTAGCTTAGACTTCCCCACTTACAGCTTAGATTTGATAAACTCAATATTTAACAATTCACCTTTTTATCTGTTATGACATTATCAACGTACTTGTGCCTGCGTCTAAGGTTTGCTTACCAAAAGTTTCTTCTGAGAGCTCCATAGAACATATCCAGGTTCCCTTGTCTGACTGCTATGGCTGAAAGAACTGTTATGAGCCTGCACACAGCAATTAATTTGTTATAGCCATACTTTTTGATTTGTGGCCACATTTTTTTCGGCTATTCTCTTATCAAACAAAGTGACCCTTCTGCAGAAAATATGCCTCGCCTTCATGGCATACGGTAATTTATTTTAAGACATACAACTTATCAACTTTTAGTGGTCTTGCCTTAAGTTTCAATTTCAACTTAGGTCCTTTTAGCTATTAATGTGCCTTCTTTTAATTGTTTATGATATGCTAGTCATTTTTTCAAAAGCGACTCCAAGATGAAAGAGTGTAATTTTCCCTCTCTCAACCTGGAACATATGTCCAGTCTTTCTATTTAATCTCGGCCAGAGTTACACCATTGTCACGGTGGCTCCCTAGTATAATATTATATTTATTTTGTACTTATTTAGTGAAAATATCTCGTACTAATCTCGATCGGTCAGCTCAATATGCACATATATCAGAGTCTATTCGACTCCATTCGAGTTCTTTTCCTTCGATTCCGTCTGGCTTTATTTTCAACTTGAACCTTTTTTTCCTTTTTTTGAATTATTTACTTCGATGAAGCCTAAAGGGTTTTTTTCAAGTCTTTTTTAGTACGATAGGTCTTTTCTAAGCCTATATTTGTCTAGCCAGTTTTATTCAATAAATTTCACATGTTTTGCGCCGATTGCCATTCTATATTCAAATTCAGTATCTCCTTTTTTAAGGGGGGGGGGTGTCTATTGTCGCAACCTGTATTTTTTTGAAATTATTAAATTTCTCCGCCCAAAAGTGTTTGCGTTCTAAAAGTACTGTATTTTTCAGTTGATTTTTAGGGCATTTTTAGTTAAGTTTTGCGCCGCATTTTCTAACCCTCATTTGTTCATAAAAAATGCAATTTTTTCGATATACTGGTTACAAATTTTATTCTAGCTCTAATTACGATTTTATTTGTCAAAGAAAGAGAGAAAACAATTCCCTTGGCAAGGCCGAATAATTTTGCATGCGGTTCTCAGCATCTTTGGTTTATTTATAGGCTTGAATCTTAGAAAATGATATGAATGAATTTATGTTCATTACTTCGAGTTTAATTCCGTTGTGTAATGTTATATTTTATTTTCAAAAGAAAAAGTGGATACGTTTAGTCTGTTTTAGGGTGTTAACGGATTGAGATTTCAGTGTTTGGGTTGGCACAGGTGACAACCAGTTGTTTAAATTAGGGATCTCTCCTGCCAGTTCGTTTTCTCATATCCAATACCTCGCTAGAGTTAAAATTATAACCTTGAACTACTGTGGTTTGCTTGTGACGATTGGGTTTATTTTTGGCTTATTTTTAATGAATTTTGTAGTTGACTTTTATCTGCTTGGTAAGTTTTTAGGTCATAACATATTTTTATATTGCTTTTCGTTCCTTTTACTTAGCACCTTTTTTTTGCTTTCTAAGCTTATTTTAAGTTTTGCTTTAATCTTTACAGTGCTTAATTATTACCTTTATTATTTTCCCTTTACCATCTGTAACTAATAAAAAAATTATTATATTAGGCTATAACTAATTATAATAAGATTACAGCTAGCTTGTACATGTAGTCGACTTAATGTAAACTCTTGCTGCTATTCCCTATTATTGTTATTTCTCATTTCCGTCAAAACAATTTCTTTTCAAATTCGACTGGAGGTGCTACCTCAGAGGTCAAAGGTCAGTAGTTGCATTGCATGTAATTAACAACGAGAGACCAGCAGTGATTGAGCTCCTCCAAATTTGCAATCTTCCAATGACCCTTTTTCCGTAGTCTAACCTCCTTCGTTTTTCTTTCAACAACTCCAAAAAAAAAATTTAATATACATATCAAAAGAATTGCCCTTTAAAGCTGATTCTAAATATATAATATTTATTATGTTTACCTTAACCCGTATAAAGTTAGGAATTTGAACATTAATTATTGTAATATAAACTGTAACGTCCTGTGTAATTGTTTCCGTAATATTATTTCTATTTGGTTCCTGGATACAATCTACTTGTAGGCTAATTAGAATATAAGGGACTATTGGCATCACTCTATTTGATTTCTACTATCAGACCATGTTTTATCTGATATACACTCCATATAATATACCCGCCTGAAGTAATAGCCCATCGCCCATTGCCCTTGCCATCGCCCTATGTTCAGTGTTGCCAAACTTTGAAGAAAACATCCCTCGCCGATCGCCCAATCTTTCAAATTGATTAGAGTGTTGCAAAATTTAGTCTCCTTGAAAACTGCCCCCTTCTATGTCTCCATCTCCACCTCAAGGTCACAGAAACTTTGGAGGGTACTCATTCGATCATAAAATGAGTCCTTTTATTGTAAGTGGAACGTGACTGGAGACCAACCAGACGCAGGTAGTATTTTTGGTGAGGGGAAGAGGGTAAACGCCGGTCCTATCCAGTTTGTACTTTCTTTTTGATTGCTCGATTTTACGTCTGCTCAATTTTGCGTCTTTTAAGAAATTATCAGTTGACACAATGCCCAAAACCCAAAATCTGCTTGTGTTTCCTACAAATGTCAAATTTCATAATTGTAAATAGATATGATAGATATGATAATTGAAATCAAATCAAATTTTTTACCTATTTCTCATTTATTGGTATTTTTTCCTACCAAAATTGACCTGGCATCATTTTGGATATTCTCAATATTAATCTAAGCTATTGCTGAATGACTCGATAATCTACTGACAACATTATTCAAGCTATTTATTTTCGACTTCTTGAAAATAGAGACTATTGACTAAAACAAACCTATTGACTAAAACGAATCGCTACCATAACGACTTTGTGACTAACATAAAGAACAACATGGAATGTGTTCTATCAAAAATTGCACTGAAGAATTTCGGAATTTCATGCAGCATCAACGCTGCTTTACGTGTAAAATATTTATTCCATTAAAATATTAGCCGTTTTGGAATTTTACCCCCATTTCATTATTCCCAGCCATTTCTAGTCCAGAAATGGCACCCAAAGTATGAAAACAGTTCTGTAGGAGAATTCAGGTACTTCTTCCCAAAATTTTGGAAATGAAAATAAACTCAGTTTATAATACCATCTATCGTACCTACACGAGAAATGATCTTTTTTTGAAATTTCGATTCATTTCTAAGTAATGAGTGTCTTTTCGATTTTTTAAGTAACTCTCTAAGTCTGAAGGCACATTTCTATCGAACTAGCAAAATTTTTTACTAGTATATCGATATGCAAACCAGTCCACTTAGTTAACCTTTTGTTTCGAAGCTACTCGCCTGGAACTACTTTCTGAAGTGCTACTAAATTAAATTTTCTTAAACAAAGAATTAAATATATATTTTTCTTTTTTAATTTTTGTTTACCAAAAGAAATGACTCTGTGTTTTAATTTTTTTTTCCACTCTAAGCTTAGTTTTTCCTTCAATTCTTGTACCGCTTCATTGTTCAGCTCCTTAATAAGGCTTGAGTTGTCTTATCTTCCATAAAATGGAAGAGATTAGAAATTATATAAAAAATAAGTTTTGAACTGAAACTATGGAGCAACATTAAAACTGAAAACGAACAGAAATTATTTCGTTTAAATAAAAAGATCATGGCAGTGTTGTTTCTACATTAAATTATAATAAAAAACAGTAAAATTATGCTTTAGCTACTTTTTGCTATCTTGGAAAGATGTTAGGCTAAAACAGAAACTGTCAAGATTGGTTCTACAGGCTAAAGTGTGCCCCTGGAAGGGAGTTTGAAGTACCTGCCTCCACTCCTTCTCCTTCCAGAGGATCCCGACGTTCCATGACCTTTAAAAATCTGCGTGTTATAAAAGTGAAACCTTGCAAAATAGATCTTCTGCTTATATGAGGTAAAACAAAAGTGTTTTCACCTTTACAACTTTAATCAATCCCAATTTATAAGTTTTTAAAGATATGCAAAAACATTTCCTAAATTTGAAAAAAAAAACATTTATAAGACTTAAAATTCTACTAAAATAACAAAAATTAAATTTTCGGAACTAACGCCAGATAAAAAGAAACTGATAACTGAAAATTAAGGCTAAATGCTGTTTTGTCAAAATTTCTATTTTAAGAGGTCAAAATAGACCCGTCATGTAGGCAAATTTCAGGATCCTCGAGACGGAGAAGGAGTGGAGGTAGGTACTTCAAAATTGTGGTCAGCATTCACCCACCCCCGGCGAATACCCCCCCTTGTGCCCCCGGAAAATACCCCCAGGCAATACCTCCCCCCCCTGCAGAAAACCCCACGTGGAAAATAAGGCTTTCCAAATTTGAGAATTTTATTTAATTTTTTTTCCGTAGGGGGAAGGAATTTTGGTACTTGTGTATTATGCACCACTCACAAAAGTTTATGTTGTTCTCGAGTAAAACTCGAGAACAAACCTGTTTCTTCGTTGGTTTTTTTCAGCTTAGCATGAGACAACACAAATAGGAGTGAAAGAATATAGGGGAAATATATAATTTGGGCTCTATATGTGCGCATTGGGGGGGTGTTAAAGTATTTGGACAGTTTGAAGTCAGAAAACAATTCTTTCTAGGTATGAGCACATAAAAATTACAGAAGAATAGCGAGGTATCTGGAAATTTGGTTAACTAAAAAATAAAAATGAAAAAAAAATCCCAGTATAAAGTATATGTGATGTTTCATTTAAGCGTTTTCTCCAAGTGTTAAGTTTTTTTTTCAATGACCTTTTTTCCATGTATTAAGTACTATTATTAGGTTAATGTACTGTTTCATTTATGTATTTTATGATGATCGCTGATCAAAGTTTATGTTATTTGTGCCTTTCATTTATGTTATTTTACTATTTTCATAGCCGTATATTTGGCTTTAAAATACACTTTTCTATCTATCTATCTAATATGCATAATAATTGTAGCTAACACATTTTGCATGCAAACCCGCTATACTTTAACCCCCCCCCCTAATTTGCAAATATATAGCCCAAATTTATTTTTAAAGCAATGAAGAAACTAACATAAAAACTGGTGCGTTCTCGAATTTTACACAGCGTAAACTTGAGTGTACGGCGCATAAACAATTACCAAAATTCCCCCCCCCTACGGAAAGATAAAAAAAAATAAAGTCAAACAAAATTCTCAAATTTGGGAAGCCTTATTTTCCACGGGGGGGGGGTATTTACTGTGGGGGTATTTCCCGGGGGTAAACACCTAGAACCCTACAAAATTCCTTCCCAGGACACACTTTAGCCTGTAGACCCTTCCCTGACACTTGGAGGTTTGCAACAATCTTTGTGTATTTTGTAAGACACATCAACTTTATATAGAATACTGCAAGGGAGGTGTAGTTAAGCCTGATGATTTTTGCACTGGATTAAGAGGTAAGCTAAGTGACCTAACAAGAGAGCAAAAATGCAGAAGAGAAATTTTAAAAGAGAGACTGTAAACTTCTGGTTCATTATTTCTTACCATTTAGATTTGTATGGTATTCCTTTGATGCTTTCTAGCATGGCGTCTCAAGAAATCATGGTTGCAGTGGTACCTGCAACCTAGTAAAGAGCGAACTACACCCCTGAGTACCCAAAAGTTAAAAAAAACACGTTTAGAAAAAAAACTGCTGAGTGAAACAAAATTGTCATCTGACACTAATTTAGCAATAGTAACTATTATTTCGGTTGATCTTATTTCGGTTGAAACTATTATTTCGGTTGACTAATACTAGGATAGTGTTTCTTTAGTTTTTGCCTGCCTAAATATATGAGGGACAGCGTCTCCACCTCTGCGGATTTTTCGGGATATCTAACAAATTTTTAATCCATCTCCCGAAAATCTCCCGAAAACTTAATCCCCGGAAAATTTTACTTTGTGGTCATTCTTTGTTTTCTTATTACCTGACCGCTGTCTGTGGTCTTCTAAGAATTATCCTTAACGTCCCAGACAATTGAGGTTGCACGATTTGAATTTATTGGCATATGTATGAACATTGCCCATTAGCCATCCAAGAGTGATTGTATTGATTTTCTGTTTTTGATCATTCAAGCACCTTCAAGGTTTGTAATTACCTTATTATTTTCAATTCATAAGCTAACCAAAGAGCTCGGCTTGCACCAAGAAGATGGGAACTAGCACTATGTGGGTCCAGCTGACTCAGTAGGTTCAAAACGATTCAAAGTTACTACAAATTTAAACAAATATGACAAAAATTAGACTTTGTCTGCAGTTGCTCTGTAGAACTGAAGGGGTTTGCATCTAATGTTCCAGTACAAGATACAGAGACGAAAATTGCAGCATTTTGAAAACAATTTACCAGTTTTGCTGGTTGACAAGTTAATCCCATTCCTGAAAAATATGCCGCATAAGAATGTTACTAATAAAGTAAGATTGGGTAATCAGAAACTGAGGAATATAGTCCGCCAGAACCCTGTCAGTGTATTATAAAATATTAAATCGTAAAAAAAGGATAAAAAAGAGGACAATTAAAAGCCAGTGAAAAACTTGAAATTAGTTTTATTGAACCCAAAAAAGCTAAATCACCCACCCACCCGTGGTCCATATTTAAGACGCTACTTATTGCTAGCGTGGTCGAGAAGTCTCATTGACAAAGAGTGGCGAGAACATTCCAATAGTGTCAATGATGATGAAACAGTAACTCTGAAAGCCGTCGATTACTGGAAATTGGCTTTAGGTGTGAGGGACCACCATGGAGACCAAACTTAGCAAAGTTTGTACAATACTTGTTTTTCTTGGCATTTTCGAACTTAGCTCCAGCTTACTCTAGTAATTAAAGACAAACAGAAGAAATCGTTTGGTAACAGTAACTTTTTCTTCCACAATTCAGACGAAAAAAGCCGGAGTTACAGCAGACACACTGACGGTTAACCAGCCCCTCAGAAAGATGCTATAAGGACTAGTCGTGTCTGCCAGCACAGCTGAGTTACCAGTTGGAACTCATTATTTACTTCGAAGCTCAGTGTACAACATTGCCAGATAAGAAAGGTACTATTTGGTACTATAAAGGTACCTTTTTCAAGGTCAATCAGGGAACTTGGAAATGCTGTGGGGAAAATGAACATGCGCCCTGAATACAAACAGGACAATGTTATTAGTAGAATGCTAATAATGAATTCTATGGAAGCTATACCCACTACTCTTTTCTTCCTTATTGGTTTAATATCATGAAGAAGGTTTAACGGTGATTCCGAAGATATGATACTTTGGATTCTATGGAAGCTCTACACCTTTTCAAAGAGAGTGAGAATCCCCTCGCAATGTCGTCCGGATTCTATGGAAGCTGTAGCAATTTGAAATATCATATGGAATTTGCTTGAAGCTATATACTTTGCGTACGCCCCTCCGTACCAAACAGGTTTTTTCTGGTAGGTAAACAATTCTACAGGTCATTACACTCTTTGCCAAGAGGAATGAGTATAACTTAATTGGTGATTATGATTTGAATAAAAGGAATAGTTTTCTTTACAATTCATATTAGTAAGAGAATTGAATTCAAGGAGAATAGTTTTTATTTGTAAGGATATTAGTGGAGAAAAAAAAATGAGTGGTGCATTTACATTATTGGAGATTAATGATGGAACCGACAGCAGCAGTAGCAATGATATCCGAGTACCGAATGTGGCTGTGGAAATAACTGCTGGCTGTAGAATATTTCTTGAATGGGACATTATGCATGCGAGATAAGTGATATCATTAAGCAGATTTAAGCAGGAGGAACAGCAGTGTTTTTCTGGAAAGGTAAATATTCTCCATATAAATAAACTTCGATCAGCATTAGATGTCCTATCGAAATATATTGATGAGAATAAAATGCATCAGTGAATATTATTATTGTAATTATGATCAATAAAACTGTTTCTAAATCAATGGTATTTTTTCTTTTTCTATAGTAGACAAGCGTATATTTTCTAGAGTAGAAAAAAAGAAATTCTGTTCAGTCTGAAGTTGATCATGAAAGAGTTAGGACTCAAAAAAAAAATGGATAGATTCGAGAAAGATCGAATCATGAGGAATCTAGTTCTTATGGAAAAATGTTTAATTCTAGACGATGATTTTCTAGAGTTGTCTATTCAAAGGAAGATATTTTCTCGAGGAATGCTTGTCGATATAATGAAAACTGATTCTCCATCATTAGACTATTGTATGAAGCTTCGACATCGTGGTCCAAATGCATTTACGAAGTTCATTGACCTATCTATCATGACGCGGCAATAGTACATTGTTGATATTCTTTTAAACATTAGTTTTTATAAATTTATGACTTTTTTTTCACGATAAATTGTGTTACAAATTTGTGTTTACTCCTCTCTCTCTCTCTCATACAATTTTTTTGTTGATCGATAAGAATCAGTTTTGCATAGAGAGCGTCGAAAATGGACAAAAATTTTAAAGTAATGTCCCGTATGTATGTACAAACAGGGCAGCTGGTCATCATGTGAGAATTGCAAAATGATTGAGGAGTATGATGAAAAGTGTAGATTATGCAACCCGTGTAAATTGCATAGAGGATATGCTGTACAAATTAAAGGTTGTAATTCCTGTCTTGAAGAGGTGTGTGACTCTCATCCTAGAGGTCACCTATGCTCCAATTGTCATTATGATCAATGTAATCAGTGGGAGAGTACATATCCCGGTATGATTGGAAAGAATCCTAACCGTGATTTTAGTTTACTGGTACGAGATTGGTATCGTCGTGGTTTTAGAATGTTCTTGGAGGAGGAACCAGGTCAACGATTCAACTGTTGGAACAACAAAAGAATATGGTTTCTACGTCATCGTTGTGAAGACACTGGGTGTTATGATTATAAACCCACTGATTTTTATTTGGCTGTGACGGAATGTGATTCAACACTTGAGGACACTGTTTGTGAAATCGCTTCAAATAGGCAAATTGAAACATGTGAATTCTATAGAATGAATGAAAATAGTAGCATTGACTATACAAAGAGATATGACAAGAGTGAAGTCACACTCTACTGTAGAAAATGTGACCCTGACATTGCACTACATCAGGATCAGTACACTGTGAATTCAGATAATCTACCTGCACTAGTTGTTGTCGACAAACACCTAGTAGTTGTGGATGAAATCTAAAGAGTAGAAATGTCATTTTATCATGTATATAAATTTTTTTTATTAATAAACAATTTCACATACATCTTTAGAACATTTTATTCTCAGGGCACTAAAATCAATATTAAATACACTTGTAAGTATATTCTCCACTAGAAAGTCGTTCAATCGAGGTAAGTCAACGTAGATGTTGAGAAACTGCTTGTAGGTGTAGCCACGACATCTGAACATGAAAAAGAGTAGTGCATGAAAGCCACATGTCTTAGTCGTTAAATCCTGTACTCTTCGTTGATTTTGAATAATGTTTTCCCCTCTTCTTTCAATAAAGTTGCTAATATATAAATCATATAATCTATACGATATGCCAAGAGTATCAAAAAATGCAATGTTTTCGTCTGTTTGAAAGATGCCTACCCACTAGCCGTTCTTCAAAGTTGATTGACTGCTATTAAAAATGAGGATTGTATTATTAACACATTGAATTTTTTCAATGAAGTACGAGGGTATGCAATAGGACTTGTACTGGGACATGTATGGATCCATACTAAATGCGGTGATTATTTGGTTTGTGTTCATGGTGCTCGGTCTAGTAGAACACTGCCGTCGGGCGTGATTTCCCAATAGGTTTCAAATTGACTCAGTGATATTAGCGTGATACTCTCAGTCAGAGCATTGGCAAATGTACACTCTAAACGTACATTCCCTGTTCATACTATGGTCATATCTTGCATGCCTGAAAAATCCAAAACAATAACCCCATGATTTTTTTAAAACATTGAATCGGTTATTCCATTTTCAAATAGTTGAGAGTCATGATCTAGGGATTGCATGGTCAACTCGTATAGAGTTCTATAGGATTTTTTGTCAAATGATAGAGTGTATAGTGGAATACCATACACTTTGCACACGAGGCTAGATAGACCAAAAAAATTAAAATCATGGGGGGATTCAGTCCAGGATCCAACGGCGCTACCACTCTTTACAAAGGCCAAAGCCAATTTTGATGGGATTTCTCCATTGATAAATGATGAATTGCTATAGCTACGAGAGCCGGTGGCAATGTGACGTTGATTGATGATTGCATGGGGGACAAGAAGTTTATTGTTGTTACCATTGGCTCTTAGCTTTTCCACTGCCAATGCAACAGAGTTCATAACTTGTTGTTTTCGGACGTGGAGAATTGCCGATGTGATAATGACATTTGCATCGGATGCTGCAGGAAGTGTTTTTCTCAAAATGAAATTCGATGGGGCCATCTGTAACTTTATGTCAATCTTGACATTGGGGGGTAGCCATTGGGATATATTGAATATCTCATGATTTAACTAGATGATACTCCAACCAGATGATACTCCTGGGTCACTGTAAAAGTCAACACATCATCAGTATCAACACCTGTTTAATATTCATAGCTCAATTAGTGTCCTCTCATCTCCTCGCGAGCTTTTGATGTCATGATCAAAAACTGCATATCGCTTATACATTTGGATAAACTATCGATTGTGATCACAATTGTTTCGTTAATGAACAAAATAATTTGCTTGAAGAGGCTTTGCAGAAAACAGTTTTTATAGGAGAGACCAGCACTAGCATTTGGACTTGTATTACCTGACTTTTTCTTCACTGCAACATTTAAATCAATTAATATTGATGACAAATCAATGAAATAGCTTTCACTGGAAAATATTTGAAAGTGTATAATTTCCGAGAGGGGCTGTTGGGGATGAAATTGTTCATATTAGCCATACTTGACACTGACATCAACATTTTCAGCATTGAATAGATTCAATGAGGAACTGATTGATGGATATTATTCCTTGTGGGGGAGAAAAGTCCTCTTAAGAGAAGAAATCCTTCTTTGATCTAACAATCTTTTTCTTTTTCTTCTTCTGCTGCTTATTGGCCTTCGTTCTTTTATTTCTCAAAGTCCTTGTTGATGTCCTTTGCTTCCTGCCTGGGTGGAGACTGATGAGTGAATGACGCGAACGCATCCTTTTCAATCCATCCCCATTTTGTCGAGATTTTAATTGTTCACCAACGGCTCTTGCTGAAGATCTAATATTTTCCTTAACACTCTCCTTGAAATTCTTGCCCGACACCCAGTCCTGTAGTGTGGAGGCTGAAAAATTTGATGCAGCAGGCAAAAGATATTTTCTGGCAAGGGGTAGTTCAGAACGAAATAGCCTAGAAAACCAGCTACCAAGACCATAGCCGGACATCGTAGTACGACGCTTGTAGTAGTCCAATCCATTGCCTATTTGACGTGGACTCAAAGCACCAAGATAACAATCGATATCGGGACAGACAAATGGAATTCTTCTATTGTTCAATTTTCAGATTATTGTACCGTCATCTTCGTTGACAATGGGTTGAAAATGACATGTAATCACTGCTAAGCCTTTTGAAATTGCTAGAGAAACACCTAATTCAGTTCTTAGTGTTAACTGACAGAGTTCCAAATAGGAAGTGTTTACAGGAATATACTGAAGATGCTTTTTATTGTAGTGGTGAATATATTCTTGATTGGTTTTTCGTTCAAGAACTCGTAGGAGGGGAACATTTGAATTACCAACCCGAGATGTTTCCACAAATGAAGCGTAGAGAAATATACAAGTGTCCGTGAAGAAGGCAGGTGGGTAGTCAGCAAAAATGAAATTAGTGTTTCCAGCACTTCTACCATTGATTATATTGAGCTTAAAGCCAAGAACGTCCTTTAAGTTGTCTTTGAGAATAATCTTTTCATTGGCAATAGGTGAACTAATGTAGATCTTGCCCTCCTCCTTTGAATAGTTGAAATGAAAAGCTCCTTTTTCACGAACAGAAATTCTTTTATTGATAGTACGACATAAATCATTCATGCAGGTGAGCTCCTCGTAGGGTAATTCAATATATGGATAATCCATCCAATTGATTTTTTGAATTTGTTCTTGATCACCTGGTGGTGGCGGCCAATCATAGGGTCTAATTTTTATTTCATATTTACGATCCTTTCTAAGGATGTCATAGGTATTTTTGATAATACAGTCTACAAGAGCCACTTCATATGCACCGTCAATTTTGACAGCGGGGGAGAGTTTTGTCCAAAAATCACTTGTCGTATTCAAGTCGTTGTAGAGAGGATCGGAAACATTGGACATGAAAGATACATAGAAATCATTGGGCATTGTCAATATCTTCAACACCAATCCAAGAATCAAAATCAGAGTTGTATCCTAGCCATCAAACAAGTAACTGTTTCTTACCCCTGCGAGTACGTGTCTTTAATATTTTTTTCAGCTTAACAGATTTCACTAGCATTTTTAACTTTTTGCAATTCATAGTCATAAAAGCCGCCGAGAATCTCTTCATCTTTGGTATCACGCAAGCGATAAGGTATGGGTTTAGTGTCTAGGATTTTTGCAACTTTAAAAAGTTCAGTGAACCACAAGTAATTCCCCTTTTCAAAAACATTAGTTGTTCTATTAATTCGAACAGTATCACCAACATTGAATTTATTTTTCTTCATCTTGACTTTTGATTCATTGGAATATTGTTTAAGAAAGATGTCAATTGTATTATGATCCGAATAGTGAACTTCCGTTCGTGTAGAGTTGGACAATGAGCGATGAGGTCGTTGATTATAAATCAACAAGATTTTATCCAGATCATGAATAGAAGCCGGCGTATTTTTCAATGTACAATATCTTGAAATTAAAAGTCAAATAGTTCTTATCAATCGTTCGTCCAATGCAGCCTTTATAGGAATTTGACTATGATATAGCATTGTATTATATTTCTATAGTACTTTTGCAACATGAGGATAAACAAATTCACTACCGTGATCCGTTTGAATTTTTTTTATATAAATCCTCTTCGAGAATAATTTCAATTGTTTGAGCAATTTCAACACCTGCCTTAGATCGCAACGGAATTGTATATGCATAGCGACTAAAAACACTTATTGCATGTAGAATGTACTTGTACGGTGTATTGTGACGTCTTTGAATCTCATCTAGAGTCGGAAGATCCGCTTCCATTATATGCAATAAGTAACAGGCTTTAGTTTTTCGATATTGATTGGCACGAAGTCTATGATTTCTCTGAAGAGTGTAACTTGATTTATTTTGTAGATAGTCTTGTACACTTTTAGTGTGAACACCCGTGACTTTGGAAAGAGTTGCGAGGGAACTTAAAATCCACACCTCGCCAATATTTTCATAAACACCTTTCAGAACTTAAGCCATTTTGGACATAAACACGTTGTGTAATGTCCGCTACCCTGTTGCGTACTGGTTGGTGCTGGTGCGGACGTTGACTTGATACGTCTTTGCTTTTGTCTAGCCATCAGCGGGGTGCTAGTATTTTCCAAAATTGATTTAAAATCTTCTTCTTCTTCTTCAAGTTCATATTTTAATGTTGATTATGATTATGCACGTTCATTTAATTTTTTTTAGAATTTGTATATTTCCAATAAGACTTTTGGGGAAGTTTAATGTATTTAGAAAGTTGTATAGACGAGTGTCAAATGATAATGGTCCTTTACGATTTGTAACCATGTCATACATTAAATCAAGTAGATTATAGCTCTTGCCCTGAATTATAATTCTTTCCCCATTGCTCTCAACTTGAATTTGACCACTTTCCAAGAGATAGACTAGGAGTCGTGTAATTTTTTAAACCTAAGTTATGGGGATTAGATTTAACATATTCAATAAAAATTTATCAAATAAAACCTTATTTTATTTTGTTACAGCAGTAGACTCTTGAGGAGATGATTCTTCTTTTGGATCAGCAGCATCAGCAGCAGTGGGCTTTGATCGATAGTGTTTGTCCACTCGGCGAAGTGTATCTTGAAGTAAAATCAGTTTTTTATCATCATCAATAGTTTCATTTTCGAGGAATTTACTCAGATTGTCCTCAAAGCTTTTGACGGGTGACAGAGTGAGTTCTATCGGAGTCAATTTATAGGGTTTTGCCATTCTCTAGAGAAAACTGTTTACAAGTCTTGCAATTATTGGCAGTAAAATTGTGAAAAAGCTACCGCCCGCCTGAAGAAGTCGTTTCCTTTTAAAATTCTTTCCTTTCTTTTTAGAGGACAATGTACGTACAATGGAACGATGTTGCTTTGCCTGTTCTGGATGTTGGACATTACCCTCGGTCAAATTTAAATAAAGTTCAGATATTAGATTAATGAAATCATTGTCAATACCGTGTTTGAGTACTGCTTTCCTTAGCGGAGGTTTTAAAGTGCTTTGAACTGAAAACAAATGTCTATTTTCATGTAGTTTCTTCAGTGTCATTATAGTAACTAATAGGTCTTTTTAGTGTTCACAGGGAGATATACTGTAGTTTCATTGTCGAAAATATCTGTGACTACACGCAGATCTTCGGATGTATTTTGATTAAGATCCAATAGGATATAGCCGTGGGGTTTATTAGTTGCCTGATTGTATGCTGAGAGCAGAAATTTAGGGGCACCTGGATAGATTTGTTCATTGAGGGTTATTAGCGAGCGAGAATCACAAACAACTCTGTAGATGATATAGTAGGTACAGTTCAAAGCAAGTGTTCGCATACATTTGCTCTGATGAGAGAGATTGTGTAGAACCAGAGTAACGGAAATCTGTTCATGATGAGAGCGAACAGTGAACAATTGCAGCATTTGCTGGGACCATTGTTCAATAGATTCAGCCAGATCGTCAATGATCAGCCAAGAGTTTGGTTCAATAATGTTGAAAACATCAAGTTCCTGTATGAACTGTATCTGCATCGATCCCATGGTGGTGGCAGCAATTGCTTTTATTTTATTGTATGACTCCTGCCAAATACTATAGAAATAGTAGATTTTTTTCGGCTTTTCTGCAAACATTTTATCACAATTTTTAATTATTTTAGTTAAGAGTGTTGTTTTGCCCGACATTGAGGGCCCACACAGAAACGATCTGAATGGTGTTTTAAATTGATACATGTTCCTTTCAACAGTTCACCTGGACAACTAACTGTAGACCCTAATTGTCTAATGACTAAATAATTTTTCCCTACTACTACTACTCTGTTCTTAAAGAAGAATAATAAGACAAATACAAAGACGAATATAGAATCATATTTTTTCTTTTATTAAAGGCACATAAAAAATTAACAATACATTGAAAAAAAAAATAAACTTTTTAAAATTTATTAATAATAAAAAATACAACATTTAAATTTGGATACACAGAGAAACAAAACTTTTTTTTGGTTTATTTTGATATAAAAAAAAATACAAAATTAAATTAGAGAGAGAGAGCACTTGAAAAAATACACTTTTTTAAATTTATTTATAATAAAAAAAAATACAACAACATTTATATAGGTACACACACAGAGAGAAAAATAACTTTTTTTTTGTTTATTTATAGAGAAAAAAAATACAACATTAAATTAGAGAGATGGCACTTGAAAAAAAAAATCTGCTCTAAGTCCAAAAAAAAAGATAACTTTGGTGGCGGTGCGCCCCCCGCGCTGGCGCCGCCGCCCCCCCCCCCCGGGCCGCGAGTTCCCCCCCCCCCCCCAAAGGCCGCGAGCCCCCCCCCTCCAAAGGTTTTCTTAGGAAATTATTTACAGGACTTTATTTAAACCGAGACTTTCCCTGTGGGCAATACATTCGATCCGGTCTGAAGTTAAATAGTGTCCAAGGGGGAGGGTGGTCACACCATCTTGACAAACATAGACCTTGTCGGAAATGGTACTCATGGCTATTTTCTCTACATTTACAGTATAGTTCCTGTAGTTCAATGAACAAATTGCCAACAATTTGGCTCGTGGAATTGTATTTTCAACAATACAATTCCAATAAATGTTCATGTCGATATTCTTGTCCACATAGCGCGTAGGTACTCCTATGCAACGTTTCTTGATTTCCTCGTCGTATGTCTGTATAAAGTAAACCTTCGGACCTACAAACATACCACGGGAAATCAAGTCGCTTCCTGTTTCAGATTTAAAAAATTAAAGCTGATTGGGCGCCCGACGTTTTACTAGCTCAGGGTAAAGACCACCACTCCAGTTGGTGTAGTCCATCCGTGAGCTGATAATTTCACCGTGCGCCAAATCATCAATTAGATCTGGTGTTTTTACTTTGAGCAGTAGAGAATCCGTGTCACCGTAGCAGACCTCTACTTGCACCTTTTCCGGCCACTGTACCCTAGCCACATTGTAGTAGAATTCCAACATGAGCTTTTTTGAGATCTCCAATATAGCACTGCCTGCAGCAATATTTTTATTCAAGACAATGCGTCTTTTTTTCCTATTCAAAAGTACCATGACCGGGCCAATGAATGTAAAGGAAGTGCAATTGGGATCGGCAATAATTCGAGCACATTGTTCTGGATCGGTCACAACGTCACAACGATTCCTATTGCGAACACTCTCACACATTTTGCCGAAAGCCGAATTCAAAATGAGTCTATAAAGGTATGGTTTAGCCATTGGCAGTGCTTCAGAATGATTGCTTAAGAAGGTGGCAGCAACCATTTTTGGAGAGGGTTTTCGAGTAAAACTGAGTCTTTGGCGAGTTTTTGTGATATAAAAACCGTGGCTGAACCTACAATTTAACTCTAAATGATGTACAAATATGTGTTTTTCGGCAGAAGGTCAGCAATAAGTTTTTGTTTTGAAGACGCCCAATGCAATCCGTCCACCTCGACTAAACTCCTATTGCGAGGACTCAAAGAGTCCTTAGTCACAGGTCTATTGATACATGGGAAAACAAAATCCTTTACTGAATCGTGAAGCTCGACTGGTATCTCTCCATCAATTTCAAAAAACCATCCAACCGACCAATTCTCCTCAACACTGTTAATGTTGGGGTTATGGGGAGCTTGAGGGTCATTGAGCCATTTATAGTCACCGCAAGGTAGTTCATAATGGGACATGGCCGAGGGATCGAGAGACTTTATGTTGAAAACCCCAGCTGTTAAGTTTATCAACGACTTATCCCCCGGTGTTTCATTTTACATTATGTGACACTCATGAAAAACAAAACCCCCCCCTTCGCGGTAATTTATTGTCCCTGAGCTGCGAAAGTTCGACATTACTCCCAATTTTTTCCCAATTAATTTTCCGGCGATAGTCCTTCCCTCGATGAGACGAAGAAAAATAATAACCCAAATCAAGATTAAACTCCTCATAGATTTTATTCGTATTTTTACACATAATGTCTAACAGGGTTAACACGTCACTCGACAAATACAGCTTGCAGAAGTCAAACCCATTTTTACACCCTCCCTCTGCCCAAACTTTTTTAGCAAAACTGTATTCCTCGGGGGTGCAACTACGATCGTGAAGACTGTCGTAAAACGATTCAATACAAGGAATAGTTTCCTCGGCGAATCTCGACATGGAACAATAATAATCATAAGAATAGATGCCTTTGACCGTTAACAAATCTTATAAATCATATGGTAATTGTTGTTTGAGAAGAGGGAAAGCATTGCAGCCGTCATCGTTTTTTTGCATTTGAATTAATTCGCTTAGTTATTAGGGGAAAAAACTGTAGGAATCTAAAAAGTAAATTTTATTTGGGTACTCAATGCCAGCTTCAACAAATTTCCACATAAATTCCAAAACAAGCAACTTTTCCGATGATTTAGGTATGATTTTGTACGTAAAGCTGTCTATCACCCATGCATCATCATCATCTACTGTTCCATTTCTTTGAAGATCTTCCAATAGAGGTAGCACATACTTTAGATCATAGTTAGAGTTATGTATAAAAACAGAAAGAAAAAGCTGTTTTTTAATTTTTAAATTACACAAATTATAAGCCCGCCCTCTATAGTTAATTGGTCCCATTGAATTAGGATCAAAAGGGCGGTTATGGTCCTACACAACATCTTGTAGAACAATGGCCCCCTTAAATACACGGAAAAGTGTCTCCTTGTCCAGCGCCAGTTGCTCCTTCTCTAAAAATGGTATTGTATAGATAATGTGACAGTATTGTGAAATTGCCTTGTTTGTCGTTTTTATTAAAGAAATCAGTAGCTTTTCCATACTGCCCTCTTCCAATTGCATTTTATTGTTGGCGTCGCGACGGGCGTGCGCATAGGAACACGCAACTAGTTTGTGTTCCTTGACTATATTTGGCCTTGATGGGTTCGATACCTCAACCAGTCTTGTTTCACAATCCAAAGACACTTTATCAGATTGCAGAAGAGAATTTTGAAAATTTGTAAATTGTAAAGTGTCTTTCCTTCTGCCGGAATGTCTATTCGCTGATTTCCGTGAATTTTGCAAGGTTACTTTTGGTCTGAAATCGTTCGATCGGATGTAAATGGGGAAAACCCCAGGGGGCACTAGACGCGCTCTCCTTAGTTCTTGCCTCAACATAAGAGTCCACTGAGCTCAGTAGCGGGAAAAAAATTGCACTAAGAATTTACATATTTGGGAGGCTCGTAAATAACCCCTTCACAGTTTATTATATTATCTTTCCTCAGTATCCTCACTTAATACAAAAACCCTTTTTTATTCGGTTTTTTTCCCCCCTCTACAAATTCATTGTCGTACTGGAGAACAACCCCCCCCACCCCAAGATTTTCATTTTCTTTCTCGAATATGGTTATTTCTTTAAAGGAAAACGGATACTTTCCCTCTAAACAATCAAAATTTACTTTAGGGAAATTTTTCCCACCGTTACGTGCAAGTTTGTCGAGATTTTTCATTGTTGAATCATTTTTTAATGTCTTATGGGCCGCTACTAAAAATGCATACTTAAAGCATTGAAGCCCAGTTTCAAAATTGAAACCCTGAACTCCTTTGGTAGCCGACAAATCTGGGTGGCATTTTATTCGTCGAGTAGCCCCCGCCCCCCTGAACATAAAGTTGTTTTTAATCTACTGAGATTCAGATCCATGCGTTCAATGTATAAAATGGTGTACCCACTACCCCTCACATTAAATTTATTCAAAGTTTATATTAATTTATTCACCCTGTTTAAAATTTTTTATTAAAATTCGTTTAGACCTGGTTATAATATCTGGTTGCCTGTCTAAAAAATAAAATAAAACACGTCTCCAGATGTCCCGTCTTTTAAATAAACTTTTTGATTCACCGATGCTTTAATTCCCCCTCGACCTCCCCAATTCTGGATCTGAATCTCAATAAGTGCTCGAATTCTGTCGATATAGCTATGGAGAACTTTCACAGGGTCAGTTAAAATAATGCTCTCGTCTTTCTGGGTAAGGTTAAAACCTACCCTGTTCGTTTGCAAATGGCCTAGAGCAGATTCTAACAAATAAAAATCAGGCAATTCCGGGGACGTAGCACTATTTTCATGTCCTGACCCTGTTTGTTCAGGACTCAATTCACTAATTGTAAAGTTGCTGTGAAAAAAGTCCCCGGAGAAATGAGCTGCTGTTGTATTACTACTACTATCTATACCATTAAGTGGAATGGTGGAGGAGGGTGACAGGGAATTGTCATTAACACCACTCCCAGTCTGTTCAATCACATTGGGGGGATGTGGCATGAGGTTCCCTAGTACATATTCCTAGGTGTTTGGGGACAATTGGTCGAGCCAGCCTGTATTGTCCTCTGATGGAATTTGGTTATGAGGACCCGGTTCAGATTTACTTGTAACATCACCTAAATGTTCACGCATGAAACTATCTGCCCACTCTGGGTCCTCAAGCATGTCAATATCGCAAGTTAAGTCCTCCAGGCTAGCCATTTCTCCGAAAACATCGTTAAGGAACCCACTATGCCACTCAAAATTCTCTAGAAGTAGTGTAGGTTCATCCCTGAACTCTGCTGGTGGTGACAGAATTGGTTCTGTAAATACACTTGCTTCATCACTCAATGGTGTCGCTGGTGGTGCTATATTTTTAATCTGTAGAAAAAAAAGTTTTATTTTTTATGTAAAATAATCATGTTTTTTTTTCGCGGCGCATCCCCGCGGCGTATCCCTGTGGTGCATCCTGCGGCGCTTTCCTGGTCCGCGGCACATCCTTGCAGCGCTTCTCGGGCCCACGGCGCTTCATGCAGCGCCTCCCACAGCTCTTCCCCCCCCCCCCAACCCCCTGGGAGAACCCTTGGGAACCGGGAGCTTCCTTCGAGGTAGGAGGATCGATACCCTTTCGAGTTGGGGGTATCGGACTTCACAACACTGTTCAAATAGAACAGTCTCAAATTCTTTCTCGAAAACACTTAAGTGTTTCAATGAAGTGAGTTCGCCCCAAATAATGTTTCTTGACAACACTGTGAAGACATAATTGGAGATTACTAAAACACCTTTTTTCCTGTGTTAATTGCTTATCCAAGATAGACATCCTGTTATTTAAAGCCCACTTTGCAAGGAGCACTTAAAATTTGAATTATAGCTATCGAACGGATTAAAAATTCAAATTTAGCGATGGGAGATCTGATAAGGAGCTGATGCGCGCAAATGGCTTAGCGCAATAATACCAGTTTAAGAATGGTTGCCAACTGTGAAATAGCAAATCGTTTTTTTTTTTTTTTTTTTTTTTAAAATATTTTTTTTTTTTTTTAAATTAATATTGGAATTATTGCACTAGAATGCATCTTGGTTAGTATTTACAATTTAAGTTTTTTTTTTATAGAAATGTAATATAAGTATTCCTTTACAGACCGCATATTTGGTTAATGAAAGAAAATTAAAAGGTTAAGAAACAAGTTTTCAGTTTTAATCATCGAAAGCTAAGTGCCTGAGAAAATTTACCTTATTTTTGAAAATGGGGATGGAAAAAATTATGTATATACTTACAAATTCTGGCTGTACATCAGAAGTCTCTGGTATGGCTTGAAGAGGAGTGTCCCTCCTATCTTGATCTGATGAGGCTGAGGCATTATGTGAAGCAGCCCCTTCCCTTTTCAACTTCCTTCCAACTTGCGTGGAGCTAACACTGGCGTCAGAGGACCCTGGAATTAAAAGATTCGCGGCTATTGGCCGGCCCAGGTCATGTGTAATTCTACCAGCGTATTTGATAATAGATGGCCTTGTGGCTTGCATAAGTGCAGGTTCGCTCCATCTCGCCTTCTTTTCCAGAGGGGCATTATAGCACGTATCTTCTTCCTTTAAAAAAAGACAAAAATTTAGCATGAAAAAAAAAATGCATTTTGGGTTTGGAAATAATTCAGTTTATGTTAGGCATCTAAAGTAGTGTAAAAAACATCTTGATTTCAAAATCAGGGGTTTTCAATTACTTTTTTGAGCAACTGAATCTTAATTCGACAAAAACTGGGTTTGCCACGAAATTTTACAAGCAAGATGCTTATCTTTCTGCTAAAAAGCTGGCAGGGGGAATGGGACCATTTTGGTCCTTGGGTCATAAAGATTAAGAATCCACGGATTATTCTGATTTAAACAGGGTGCAATATGTGCGTATTTTTTGCATTATAAAACTGGTGTTAAAATAGGGGGAGCTGGAAATTTTTTATTTTTTTTTCAATTAAATAAGTATTTATATTTTCCTTTATTATCAAAATAAAATACTCATTGTTAAAAATTTAGATTTTTTAGAATTATTTTCAGCTCTTAAACTAAGGTAAGCAGTATAGATTCTAAATTGTTTTGGTTCTTCTTCTAAAGACTAAAAGCACCATTAGGCTACTATGATCTAAAATATCACTGAAATACATTTTCCAGCAGTACATGGTAACGAACTATAAGTAAGGAACAAATCAGGTTAATAGTAACCGAAACTCTAAAAAGGAAGCTTTTTTAACAATTAATACATTAAAAGAATCAACATTTTATTCTAACCCCAAATTACCGATCGAAAGCTAAGCACTTTTTCAAAAACATCCCTAAAAAGGCCAACTGATCTTGATAAAAATCACACAGTAAATGCAGACTGGCCCGGAATCATTTTCAAAAAAATCCCAAAAAAAAGCCACTGATATTGATAAAAATGAAGCTTTTTTAACAATTGATAAATTAAAAGGATCAACATTTCATTCTAATCCCAAATTACCGATCGAAAGCTAAGTAATTTTTTCAAAAACATCTCTAAAAAGGCCCACTGATCTTGATAAAAATCGCACCGTAAATGCATAAGAGAACTATGTAGAGGTTTCAGCTCCTAAAAACAATAGGCTTCTAAGTGCATAAGTACCCTTAGTTCTAGTGTAAGGAAAGAATTTCATCCTTAACTTAATGACAAGACAATTTCTTTTTATTATAATAATGAGAAAATTTTATTCACCAGGAAATGCTTAGAATTATCCATTTTCTATGTAAATATTCACAAAAAATGTCAGTAATGTTAAGTTGAATAAACTATTCAAAACTGATGAAGAATCTAATTTGAAACCCGAATATATACAAAAAATAATTGACTATATTGGCAGCTAAAAAAGACACACCGGTTTTGCTGACATGGATTTAACCTAAAAAAAAAAACGTGTATATCATGAAATAGAAATTTAGTTAATTGTGTCAGGAAAACTTGAATCAAAACAGATTATACCCAAACTGTTTGGTACGGAGACGTCGTAGAATTCAAAAGATGGTAAAAAAAAACATGTATATACCTTGAACTAGAAAGTGTGTAAATCTCTTTGAAAGGGTGTAATGCCCCTGTAGAATAGAATTACCTACCAGAAAAACCGGAAGGAACATAAAGTCGTAGAATCCAGACGACATTGCGAGGGGACTCTCACTCTCTTTGAAAAGGTGCAGAGCTTCCATAGAATCAAAATTATCATATCTTCGGAATCACCGTTAAACCTTCTTCATGATATTAAACCAATAAGGAAGAAAAGAGTAGTGGTTATAGCTTCCATAGAATTCATTATTAGCATTCTACTGTTATTGATCGACTAACGGGACAAGATCATATGTCTTTTTCAAGGTCAATCAGGGAATGTTTCTAAGTGTGTTGATCCACTATCGATCCAGGATCACGTGTCTCTTTCTAGGACAATCAGGGAGTTGGAAATATTAACGAGACATCATCGCAGTGCATATAAGGAAGGATTATTACTATAGTTGTTATTAGCGTGATAATAGAACTCAAGGGGTGAGAACACTTTAATTGGGGTCCTACTGTTATTGCATGATTAGAGTGGGCTTCTCACATAAAAAATCATGCGATAGAGACATATTATGAACGCATTTCTGGATATGAAAGTTTTAATATTTATTATACTTTTTTTCAGTTATATGAATACTAATGAGCTGCGACTTTGCATTTTCTCTTTACGAGTTGTGAATAACTCTGGAGATAGGGGTAAAAAAAAATATCCGCGTAACTCAGACTCAATTATCTAAGGCCTTGTCTCCATATTTCGTCCAGATTTTCTGTCCCCGTCCTGAACTTAGAGGACTGTCATGTGAAACCTGAAAGGGCGAGAAATAGTAGGAGTCGATGAAAAAAAATGTTTTAATTAAACAGCTTTAGAGTCTGAATGAAATACGACTGCACTTAGTTTCAAATTTAAATACATATCAAGCTCCTAGCTGACATGCAACAAACAATTTACAAGTTTGGTTTTAGAAATAGTAAAGAAAAAAGAATAAAGCGAGAGCCCCTGAAAAATATTGGGGGGTGCCCCCAGTCTCCCTGGATCCACCCCTGTCTATGATGTTTATTTTTACAGAGTAAAAAATATAAAGCACTTTTATAAGTAGGCTTCTCTTTATTGAGAGTAGTGTCTACAGCACAATTCTGAAGACAGTTATGCATAATGAAAAAACAAAGTGAAGAGCTAAAAGAGTCACACTCTAAAACTCAGAAACAAAAAATGCATATCTAGTATTTCGTCAGTGTAATTTTTAAATAATGACAGGACATCAGAAAATGTCCCTTTTCATATACTTATTAATATCAAAATTCGTTTGTTTTTTTAGTTATGGTTACTATTTAGCCGCGCCATTCATTTCTTAAAGTTCGTTATCAAGAACTGATTATTTTTTTAGTAACAGTTTACATTTCATAGAAATTGGTCCGTTTTCCATCAACATGCAAAATGACTGTGCTGAATTCTTACACAAATTCATAAACAAATTGGAGGAAGAAGAGGTGCCAGAAAACTTTTTCTCAGGGATGATGCTGCATACTCGCACTTGTTATAATTGTGGAGCAACTTCACAGGTCTGCGAGGAATTCAAAACGCTACAGTTACCCATGACCGTTACAGATACCCACATTAGCAACTGTCTTGAAAAGATATTTGGGTCTGACGATGTTGACTATAGGTAAAACCCTTATAAAATACTTCTGGTCAGAAAGTAAATAGTGTTAAGAGGCTGCTGAAATGGATGCATTAATTACCTGTTTTTCCACTATCAATAAGTTTATAATAACTTAATCTAATTTTCTTGTTTTTTTCACAAATAATAGTATGCAGGAAAAAATACCCTAAAGGAATTCCAAAACGTGTTTTCTGAAGATATTGGGTATATAATATAAAAACAAAACCTTTTTCGGAATATTAAGATCAGAAAATTGACAGAAGCAAGAATGTTGATAAATTGAAAATATTCATTGTGTAACAGCTTAAGCACATTTTCATCATGTATTTTCACACAAATAATAGTCTGCAACAAAAAATAGCAGAAGTAATTTCAAACTGCTTCTCCTGTAGCAAAAAACAGAGAAATGGGAATAGGCAAAATATCCTAGGTGCTCTTACCATCTATGGAATACAAAATTAATTGATTGGTGAGAGAATGGCCGACATTGTTTTATTTATTTGTGTTACTTAAGAAAGGTAAATTGTAAATTATGCATTTACTTACAAGCAAAGTGTTAACATGAGCTGTTTTTTTTATGAACTTTCTTAGAAGAAGTTTCCTTTAAAAAGAAATTTAGACTGAAAATATTTTATTTGGCATTTTTGTTGAATATTTTATAAAAATGAAAAATTTACCCCCCACCCTAGGTTTTGACAGAGACATTTTGTCCCCTCTACCCTATATTCATTTGAATTGACACCACTGTGTACGTCAACTGATATTAACCTAGAAAGGGTGCTTTGCATCCTGTATGCATTGGATCCAAGGCTGTATCCAAGGAAGAGGGAGGTTACAATGTGTGAGCTCCCCCTCCCCTGAAATATTTATTCGACTCGTAGAAACCTAATAAAAATCCATTATAACATATTTTTGATGTTTTAATTTTTTTACACCCCCCCCCTCCCAACAAAAAAAGGATGCTTCCCTATCGTTAATCAATTCTAGAAAAAAAAGGTTTATTTATTTGAATTTGCTTTTGTAAACCTCTCTTTAAATGCTTTTTATATCCGCTCATGTAAGGACTTGTATAAGTTCTTTAGGATAGTTAAGAACATTAGTTTCGAGATATGGTCTTTATTGAGTATTAAGTTAAAAACCGATTTTTTTTTCTACCAGAAGTAAGGAGCAATATAAAAATTTAAAACAAACAAAAATTATTCCGTTTTTGAGGAAAGGATGCCCCCTAGCTACCACCCCCAAATCATTTTAGTCACTTGAAAACAGAACCATAAATTTTAATTTCCGTTCGAATGAGCCGACTGCCAATCTTCTAGAAAAATTGGTTCGATAATATTCCCCTTATATCATCATAATTGTATGGCCCTTTTCCCTGCGACAATGGAGGTTAGTAGTAAGGGTGTATGCACTTGAAAATATACATGTACTTTCACAAGCCTGTGGCATGAATATGCGTGTAGTTTAACCGGTACATTGGGTTACCAGGGTCGCTCATCTATTACAACAAACGGTACATGCCCTACCAAACAGGTTTTCTAGTATGACACTCAATTTTTGGAGGTCAAACAGAGAGAGAGCGGCGGTCACACTAACTTGATTAGTAGTTGGATTCGGATATAAGGAGTAATTTTCATTGTAGTTCATATTAGTAAGAGAATTGAATTCAGAGAGAGAATAGTTTATTTTAGAGGATATTAGTGGAGAAAAAATGAGTGGTGCATTTACATTATTGGAGATTAATGATGGAACCGACAACAGCAGCAGCAACGATATGCGATTACCCACTGTAGCTATGGAAATAACCTCTGGCTGTACACTCTGTCTTGAATGGGACACTATGTATGCCAGACACGTGATATCATTAAGCAAGTTTAAGCAGGAGGAGCAACTATGTTTTGCTGGAAAAGTGAATATTCTCCATATAAATTTACTTTGGTTAGCATTAGATGCCCTACTGAAATATATTGATGAGAACAAAATGCATCAGTGATTATTATTATCGTAATTTTGTTCATTAAAATTGTTTCTAAATCGATGGTATTTTTTTTTTCTGTCTATATTATACTAGCTTATATTTTCTAGAGTACAAAAATAAATTATGGTTAGTCTGAAGATGGTTGTGAGAGAGTTAGGACTCTAAAAAATGGATAGATTCGAGAAAGAGCGAGTCATGAGGAATTTAGTTCTAATGGAAAAACTTTGATTCTAGATGATGATTTTCTAGAGTTGTCTATTCAAAGGAAGATATTTTCTCGGGGAATCCTTGTTGATATAATGAAAACTGATTCTCCATCATTAGACTATTGTATGAAGCTTCTACATCGTGGTCCAAATGCATTTACACAATTTATTGATATATTGATCACGACACGGCAAAATGATATTGTGGATATGCTTTTAAACATTAGTTTTGAAATTGATTCCCAATTCGTACTATGGTCATATCCTGTGTGCCTGACAAGTCCAAAACAATAACCCCATGCTTTTTCAAAACATTGAATCGGTTATTCCATTTTTAAATAATTGAGAATCATGATCTAGGGATTGCATAGTCAACTCGTACAGAGTTCTATAGGATTTCTTGTCAAATGATAAAGTGTACAGTGGAATTCCATTCACTTTGCACACGAGGCTAAATAGACCAAAAAAATTAAAATGATGGGAGGATTTAGTCCAAGATCCAACGACACTGCCACTCTTTACAATGGCCAAAGCCAGTTTTGATGGGATTTTTCCATTGATAAATGATTAATCATTATAGCTACGAGAGCCGGTGGCAATGTGACGTTGATTGGTGATCGTATGGGGTACAAGAAGTTTAATGTTGTTGCCATTGGCTCTTAGCTTTTCCACTGCCAATGCAATAGAGCTCATAACCTGTTGTTTTCGGACGTGGACAATTGCCGATGTGATAATGATATTTGCATCGGGTGCTGCAGGAAGCGTTTTTCTCAAAATGAAATTCGATGAGGCCATCTTTAACTTTATATAAATCTGGACATTTGATGATAACCATTGGGATACATTGAATATCTCATGATTTAATTTTCCAACTAGATGATACTCCTAGGTCACTGCAGTAGTAAACTCACCGTCAGTATCAACACCTGATCGATATTCATAGCCTAATGAATGTCCTCTCAACTCCTTGTAAGCCTTTGGTGTCATCATCATAGATTGTATGTAGCTTGCATAGTTGGATAAATTATTGCTAGTGCTCACCAATGTTCCATTAATAAATACATTAATTTGTTTGAATAGGTTGTGTAGAATACAGTTTTCATAGGAGAGACCATCGCCGGCATTTGGAGTTGTATTATCTGACTTTTTCTTCACCACAAAATTTAAATCAATAAATGTTGATGAAAAATCAATGAAATAGTCTTCATTGGAAAATATTTGAAATTGTATATTTTCCGAGAGGGGTTGTTGAGGGTGAAATTGTTCATAGTATCCATACTTGACACTGACATCAACATTTTCAGCATTGAATAGATTCAATGAGGAACTAATTGATGGATATGATTCCTTGTGGGGGAGATAGGTCATCTTAAGAGAAGAAATCCTTCTTTGATCTAACAATCTTTTTCTTTTTCTTCTTTTTCTTCTGCTTATTGGCCTTCCTTGTTTTAGTCCTCAAAGTCCTTGTTAATTTCCAGTGCTTCCCGCCTGGGTGGAGACTGATAAATGATTGACGCGCACGCATATTTTTCAATCCCTCTCCATGTTGTCGGGATTTTAATTGCTCACCAACGGCTTTTGCTGAATATCTAATATTCTTCTCAACAATCCTTGAAATTTTTTCCTAACCCCCAGTCGTGTATTGTTGAGACAGAAAAATTCGATGCAGCAGACACAAGATATTTTCTGGCAAGTGGTACTGCAGAACGAAATAGCCTAGCAAACCAGCTACCAAGACCATAGCCAGACATTGTAGTACGCCCCTTGTAGTAGTCCAATCCATTTGCCTATTTGACGTGGACTCAAAGCACCAACATAGCAATCGATATCGGGACAGACAAATGGAATTCTCCTATTGTTCATTTTAGGTGATTGTACTGTCGTTGACAGTGGGTCGAAAATGACATGTAATCACTGCTAAGCCTTTTGTTATTGCTAGAGGATCACCCAATTCACTTCTTAGTGTTAACTGACAGAGTTCCAAATACGAAGTGTTTACAGGAACATACTGAAGATGCTTTATATTATAGTGATGAACAAATTCATGAGTTGTTTATCGTTCAAGAACACGTAGGAGGGGGACAATTGAATTACCGATTCTCGATGTTTCCACAAAGGATGCATAGAGAAATATGCATGAGTCCGAGGCAAAACCAGGTGGATAATCAGCAAAAATAACTTGATTCATCCCGTAAACGGTGCCAGCATTTTTCCCATTTATCATATTCTGTTTAAAGCCAAGAACATCTCTCAGATTATCATTGAGATTATCAGAGTTAGAGTGGCGCGCCACTCTAAGTGAACCTAGATCAACCCAACTTTTTGGATATCTCTCTCACTATGACTCTGTTTGTGTGTCGTGTCAAATTTTGTCTGCACGATTACGGAAAAAAGAGGTGTGAGAGGTGGCGTAGTTACCATCCAATCTTTTTGGTCACTCAAAAATGGCACTAGAACTTTTAATTTCCAGTCAAATGAGCCCTCTTACGATATTTTAGTACCACTAGGTCGATAGACCAAAAATATTTTGAATACACACACGCAAAAACTCACACACACACACACAGAAACTTACACACACACATAAAAACTTACACACACACTCACACAAAAACTTACACACACACACAAAAACTTACAAAAACACAAAAACTTACACACCCACAAAAACTTACACACACACAAAAATTTACACGCACACAAAAACTTACACACACATAAAAACTTACACACACACATACAAAAACTTACACACACACAAAAAAAACTTACACACAAACAAAAAAAAAACTTACACACACATAAAAACTCACACACACACAAACAAAAAATTTACACACACAAAAAAAACTTACACACACAAAAAAAAACTTACACACACACACACACACAAAAACCACATAAACACACACAAAAACTTACACACAAAAAAAAACTACTCTGAGTGTTGAAAGTGATTTCACGACATTATTTTAGTTTTTTTTTTCTTGTCCCAAACTATTTTTTTTATCATGAACCATTTAGAGACCAATTTGATCAACATGGAGAAAGTTCAAATAGAATCATTACTGATATTGATATTAATGCGTAAACTACAAACCGACAAAAATATTCGGAACTTTTTTTTTCTTATAGCCTTGACTTTGAAGACATTGTCGCCCTCCACTATAACTTCGCTAATACATCCTTCTGTCAGTCAAGCCATCTCCTCCAAAACACTTTTCAGTCATTTCTTGCTAAAAAAAAAATTATTTCAACTCACTCACACGGGTTTTTCTACATTTGAACCAGAGAATGGGCCTAAGTTTCACATTTGATTGATCAACTTGGAGAAAGTTCAAATAGAATCGTTACTGATATGATATTAGTGCGTAAACTACAAACTTACAAAAATATCCAGAACTTTTTTTTCTTATAGCCTTGACATTGAAGACTTTGTCGCCCTCCACTAAAACTTCGCTAATACATCCTTCTGCCAATCAAGCCATCTCCCCCAAAACACTTTTCAGTCATTTCTTGTTAAATTTTTTTTATTTCAACTCACACACACGGGTTTTTCTACATTTGAACCAGAGAATGGAACTAAGTTTCACATTTGAACGATAGAATTGTATTCTTTTTGTGTTGTTTTGGGCTTTGTGTGTCCCTGTTGGATGTGTGCGTCTCTTTGGGCCGTGTGCATCTCTTTGAGCTGTATGTGTCTCTTGGGCTGTTTGAGTCATTTAGGTCTGTGTGTTTTTCTTTTGGCTGTTTGTTTCTCTTAGAGGCCATGTGTGTCTCTTTGGGCAGTGTGTGTCTCATTGGGGTGTTTGAATCTTTTTGGTAGGTATGTGTCTGTATAGGGGTTTTTTTTATATTTGGGAGGTGTGTGTGTATCTTTTAACGTTGTGTTTATATTATGAATGTGTGTATGTATATTTAGACAGTGTGTGTCTCTTTTGGGTGTGTGTGTCTATTTAGGCTGGGTGTCTCTTTGGGCAGTTTGAATCTTTATGGTCTGTGTGTGCCTCTTTTGGCTGTTTGTGTTGAAGAGATTCTCGGCGGCTTTTATGACTATGAACTACAAAAAGTTAAAAATGCTAGTGAAATCTATCAAATTGAAAAGATATTAAAGACACGTACTCGCAGGGGTAAGAAACAGTTACTTGTTCGATGGCTAGGATACAACTCTGATTTTGATTCTTGGATTGGTGTTGAAGATATTGACAATGCCCAATGATTTCTATGTAACATTAATGTCCAACGTTTCTGATCCTCTTTACAATGACTTGAATACGGCAAGTGGTTTTTGGACAAAACTCTGCCCTGCCATAAAATTGAATAGGGCATGTGAAGGGGCTTTTGTCAACTGTATTCTAAAAAATACCTACGACATCCTGAGAAAGGATCGTGCGTATGATATAAAAGTTATACCACTCGATTGGACTATGAAAGGGTTGAACTATGTTGACTATGAATCGGTTGAAGCACTAAAATCTAGTGAATATCCACATTCCAAATTGAAATATATTGAATATGATAATATGGGGGGTTTGTGTCGTGCAATCAAAAGAAAAAACTTATATCGTAGGAATGATAAAGTCCACTTTAATTATTCATTGGAGCATGACAGAATTTATATTATCTCACCTCTTGACACTGAAATAATCATTCTCAATGATAATCTGAGAGACGTTCTTGTTTTTAAACAGAATACGATCAATGGGAAAAATGCTGACACTGTTTACGGGATGGATCAAGTTATTTTTGCTGATTATCAACGTGGTTTCGTCTCGTACTCTTGCATATTTTTATATGAATCATTTTTGTAAACGTATTTAGTTTTCATTTAAAATTTCAACATCATACGTTTAATTTAACGAAAAAAAAATCATGAACTTTTTCATAACTATAATATAAAGAATCTTAAGTATGTTCTTGTAAACTCTTCGTATTTGGAACTCTGTCAGTTAACATTAAGAAGTGAATTGGGTGATCCTCTAGCAATAACAAAAGGCTTAGCAGTGATTACATGTAATTTTTGACCCACTGTCAACGACAGTACAATCAACTAAAATGAACAATAGGAGAATTCCGTTTGTCTGTCCCGATATTGATTGCTATGTTGGTGCTCTGAGTTTGCGTCAAATAGATAATGAGCAGGTCTGCTGTTACTGTAGTGCTACGATGTCTAGCTACGGTTTTGGTAGCTGGGTTTCTAGTCTTTATTATTGTTCACTAAAACGTTTTGGAGAATAAATTGCGCTATATGCATAAAAATTTAGAGCCTCCAAGCCACACAACGGAGGGTCTGTAGGGCAGTTTAAGGAGAGTATTAAGTAAAATATTATATATTCAGAAAAAGCCGTTGGTGAGCAATTAAAATCTCGACAAAATGGGGAGGGATTGAAAAGGATGCGTTCGCGTCAATCATTCATCAGTCTCCACCCAGGCAGGAAGCAAAGGACATCAACAAGGACCTTGAGGAATAAAAAAAGGAAGACCAATAAGCAGAAGAAGAAGAAGAAAAACAAAAAGATTCTTAGATCAAAGAAGGATTTCTTCTCTTAAGATGACTTAAGAGAAGATGACTCCCCCACAAGGAATCATATCCATCAATTAGTTCCTCATTGAATCTATTCAATGCTGAAAATGTTGATGTCAGTGTCAAGTATGGCTACTATGAACAGTTTCACCCCCAACACCCGCTCTCGGAAAATATACACTTTTAAATATTTTACAATGAAGACTATTTCATTGATTTATCGTCAACATTTATTGATTTAAATGTTGTGGTGAAGAAAAAGTCAGATAATACAACTCCAAATGCTGGCGATGGTCTCTCAAACGAAAACTGTATTCTACACAGCCTTTCCAAGCCAATTAATTTATTTTTGTCAATGGAACATTGGTGAGCATAAACAATAATTTATCCAACTTTGCAAGCTAAATAAAATTTATGATGATGACTCCTAAGGCATACAAGGAGTTGAGAGGACAGTCATTATGCTATGAA
This sequence comes from Artemia sp. Qi Xiang Cuo, assembly GCF_049724085.1. Taxonomy (NCBI): domain Eukaryota; kingdom Metazoa; phylum Arthropoda; class Branchiopoda; order Anostraca; family Artemiidae; genus Artemia; species Artemia sp. Qi Xiang Cuo. The sequence continues at coordinate 66,281,161 of NC_142802.1, read as the reverse complement.
TATCGATCAGGTGTTGATACTGACGGTGAGTTGACTTCTGCAGTGACCCAGGAGTATCATCTATTTGGAAAATTTAATCATGAGATATTCAATATATCCCAATGGCTACCACCCAATGTCAAGATTGACATAAAGCTACAGATAGCCCCATCAAATTTCATTTTGAGAAAAACACTTCCTGCAGCACCCGTTGCTAATGTTATAATCATATTGACAATTCTCCACGTCTGAAAAAAGCAAGTTATGAGCTCTGTTGCATTGGCATTGGAAAATCTGAGAGCCAATGGTAACAAAGTTAAACTTCTTGTTCCCAATACGATCACCCATCAACGTCATAGTTCCAGCAGCTCTCGTATTTTAATCGATACATCATTTATCAATGGAGAAATTATATCAAAATTGGTGTTGACCTTTGTGAATAGTGGCAGTACCATTTGATCCTGGACTGAACCGCCCCACTATTTTAATATATTCGGTCTATCTAGCCTCTTGTGCAAAGTGAATGGTATTCCACTGTACACTCTATCATTTGACAAAAAATCCTATAGAACTCTATACGAGTTGACCATGCAATCTCTAGATCATGACTCTCAACTATTTAAAAATGGAATAACCGAATCAATGTTTTCAAAAAATCATGGGGTTATTGTTTTGGATTTGTCAGGTACACGGGATATGAGCATAGTACGAACTGGAAATGTACGTTTAGAGTGTAAATTTGCCGATGCTCTGACTGAGAGTATCATGCTACTACCACTGAGTCAATTTGAGATCTATTGGGAAATCATGCCTGACTGTATTATTCTACTAGACTTTGCAACATAAAGGCAAACCAAATAATCAATGCATTTAATATGGATCCATACATGTTTCAGTACATGGCTTATTGCATACCTTCAGACTTCATTGAAAAAGTTCCAAGTGTGAACAATACCCTAATAATTGTTAATAGCAGTCCATCGACAATGAAGACCGGTCACTGGCTATGTATCTTTCAAACAGCGAAGAATATTTAATTTTTTCATCCTCTTGGCCTATCGTATAAATTCTAAACTCCATACATCAGCAACTTTACTGAAAGCAGTGGAAAAACCATTATTCAAAATCAACGAAGAGTACAGGATTTGACGACTATGTGGCTTTCATGCACTACTCTTTTTCATGTTCAGATGTCGTGGCTACACCTACAAGCAGTATCTCGACATCTACATTGACTTACCTCGATTGAACGATTTGATAGTGGATAAAATACTTACAATTTTATTTAATATCGATTTTAGTGTCCTAAGAATAAATGTTCTAAAGATGTATTTTAAATTGTTTATTAATAAAAAAAAGATATATGTACATGATAAAACGACTTTTCTACTCTTTAGATTTCACCCACTACTAGGTATTTGTCGACAACAACTAGCGCAGGTAGATTATCTGAATTCACAGTGTACTGATCCTGATGTACTGCAATGTCAGGGTCACATTTTCTAGAGTAGAGTGTGACTTCACTCTTGTCATATCTCTTTGTATAGTCAATGATACTATTCTCATTCTTTCTATAGAATTCACATGTTTCAATTTGCTTATTTGAAGCAATTTCACAAACAGTGTCCTCAAGTGTCGAATCACATTCCGTCACAGCCAAATAAAAATCTGTGGGATTATAATCATAACACCCAATGTCTTCACAACAATGACGTAGAAACCATATTCTTTTGTTGTTCCAACAGTTGAATCGTGGACCCGGTTCCTCCCCCCAGAACAATCTAAAACCACGACGATACCAATCTCGTAGCAATAAACTAAAATCACGGTCAGGATTCTTTCTAGTCATACCGGGATATGCAATTTGCCACTGATTAAATTCATCATAATGACAATTGGAGCATAAGTGGCCTCTAAGATGAGAGTCACACACCTCTTCAAGACAGGAATTACAACCTTTAATTTGTATAGCATATCCTCTATGCAATTTACACGGGTTGCATAATCTACACTTTTCATCATATTCATCAATCATTGTGCAATTCTCACATGATGATGACCAGCTGCCCAGTGTGTATATACAAAACGGACATGTATGGAACATTTTGTCATGTGTTGACACTCTCACTACCACAATGAAACTGACCTAGCAACAACAAAAATTGTCTGAGATAGAGAGAGAGAGAGTAAATCATCCTTGAGCACCATCTTTGTCATGAAAAAAGTCCCAAATTTCAAAACTAATGTTTAAAAGCATATCCACAATATCATTTTGCTGTGTCGTGATCAATATATCAATAAATTGTGTAAATGCATTTGGACCATTATGTAGAAGCTTCATACAATAGTCTAATGATGGAGAATCAGTTTTCATTATATCGACAAGCATTCCCCGAGAAAATATCTTCCTTTGAATAGGCAACTGTAGAAAATAATCATCTAGAATCAAACATTTTTCCATAAGAACTAGATTCCCCATAATTTATTCTTTCTCAAATCTATCCATTTTTTAGAGTCCTAACACTCTCACAACCATCTCTAGACTAGCCAGAATTTACTTTTGTACTCTAGAAAATGTATGCTAGTTTACTATAGAAAGAAAAAAATACCAATCATTTAGAAACATTTTTATTGAACATAATTATAATAATAATATTCACTGATGCATTTTGTTCTCATCAATCTATTTTGGTATGACATCTAATGCTGACCGAAGTTTATTTATATGGAGAATATTCACTTTTCCAGCAAAACATAGTTGCTCCTCCTGCTTAAACTTGCTTAATGATATCACGTATCTGGCATACATAATGTCCCATTCAAGACATAGTGTACAGCCAGCGGCTAGTTCCACAGCAACATTGGGTACTCGTATATCGTTGCTGCTGCTGCTGTCGGTTCCAACATTAATCTCCCATAATGTAAATGTACCACTCATTTTTTCTCCACTAATAGACTATCAAATAAACTATTTTCTCACTGAATTCAAGTCTCCTATTAATATGAACTAAAAAGAAAATTACTTCTTACATCCTATTCAAACGACCAATCAAGTTAATTTGACCCCCACTCTCTCTCTCTGTTTAACCTCCAAAAAAGGGGTGTCACATTAGAAAACCTGTCTGGTAAAGGTAAGTATCGTTTGTTTTAATAGGTGACCGACCCTGGTAACCCAATGTACCGGTTAAACTACACGCATATTCATGCCTCAGGCTTGTGAAAGTACATGTATATTTTCAAGTGCATACACCCTTACTACTGAGGTTTATATTATCACCAAAAGTATAATCATTGGTTTCTTGAATTATGCTGAAAAAATAGCTTTCCCGATTTTTGATCGGACGACTTTGGGGAGGGAGGTCGGAAGCAAAAGGTCTAGGTACCCCCCCCCAGTCCTTTTGGTTACCTCAAAAGGACACTAGAACATTTATTTTCCGTTTGAATTAGGCCTTGTGCAATGTTCTAGGACCATTGGTTTTATACGATCACTTCTTCTGGCAAAAAATATATACAAAAGTCCACATTTTGGCAGACAGAAGCTTGGAACCTCTTAGCTAGGGTTCACTGATACGCTGAAGCTGATGGTGTGATTTTCATTAATATTATTTGACTTTTAGGGTGTATTTTTTCCTTCTTCATATATACGAAAAAAAAATTCCGACTAGTAGCCTTTAGTGGGTATCACAACAATAAATGAATATTGAATATTTGGAATCAGCATAATAAGCCAATTCTTTCGATATATCCATTGATATCAAAATTCCATCTTTTAAAGTTTCGGTTACTATTGAGTCTCGTTACTCCTTACATATAGTTCGTTACCGCGAACTGTTTGATAAAGGTAAAAGTACATGTACTGTAAGTAATGGTAAAAGATATGCGTACTGTTAAGAAGAATGTGAAACATGGGCTAACATCTAAAGTACCCAATTTGACCGAGTTCCTCCAAAACGGAAGTCCATTGGATTAGTTATTTGACTAAAACTGCCAATGGAGTTTTTCCCATGATTTAGCTGTGAGTATAGAGGTCCCCCTAGAAATGACGATACCTTACAAATTATTAACTAGACCTCACTAGAAATTAGACACCCAGAACAGCTAGAATTTAACTCTTCCGAATAAACTTAACTCTTTAAAACGACTAGAGATTATTCAATATGTGAAGACGGTTGCCTCCTCCTCTACCCCTCCCTTGTTACAGAAAAGTTTTAGTACTTTAAGAAATCCTTTTATTCTAATTCAAGGGCTTTTGTGTTTCAGCAGTTATTCAAAAGAGACAGGTTCTCTTTTAAAAAGATAGAAACATAAAAAGAGACTGGCTGATTTTTAAGGATGATTTTATGCTTAAGAAGTCATCTCACATGCTTTGATATAAATTTTTTTGCTTATTTACTTACTTACTTGTTCCTTTAACCATATTGCCTTTATTTTATCTATTTTTCATATGAATTCAATTGTCTTAAAAGATTTTTTGTTTTTCAGCTGTGATAACTGTTCTTGTACATTACACAAGAGGATTTGTCAAATACTTGTATACCCTACCATCATGCTGATCCAAATTAAAAGGTAAGATTTATGCTGATACTACTACTACTACTAGTAACACCTCAATGCAGCACCCAGCCGCCTGAGGCCAAAACAGCTACGCGGGCTCCTCCTACATCACGATCTATTCAAAGCCTCTCTCTTTACACCCTCCCTGGAAGTTCCCATTTCCCTTAACCATTTTATGTATGACATCCTCCCACCTCAATAACGAACGATCTGCTTTCCGTTTAATGGTTTGATGCGCTGAATATAATGGTGTGATTTTCATTAGGATTATCTGACTTTTAGTGGGTATTTCCCTCTTTTTTCGAAAATCAGGCATATTTTCTCAGGCTCATAGTATTTGATGGGTAAAACTAGACTTAATGAAACTTATATATTTAGAATCAGCTTAGTAGGCTGATTCTACCTTAACAAATCTGCCAAATCAGCTTAGTAAGTCTACCTTAACAAATGCAGGTTATCCACATAATCATATAGAGGACACAAAACCATGATTGAAAATAAAGCCCTTTAAGGACTCGAACCTTTGACGTCCTAAGTCCAAGCTCTATCGACTGAACTACCAACTCTTTTAATCTAATTTAATCTATTGGATTTCGTGGGACCATATTTGCTGAACTCAAAACCGTTTTCCCACGGACAATAGAGTGTCAGGTCATCACCAAAAGTTTGGTTATTAACCTTTCAACTATGCTGAAAAAATTGCTGTGTCATAATTCTGATCGGACTACTTTATTAGAACGGGGCCTTTGGGGGAAGGCTAGCTGCCCTCCAATCTTGTTGTTCACTTAAAAAGGGAACTAACAATTTTCATTTCTGTTCAAATGAGCGGTTAATGATCTCTTTTATGTTATTCTGGAAATTCGCTAGCCCTGGTAAAAAAAAAGCAAAAAAGGACACATTAATGCTACCCATGCAAAAAATTGATTTTATTTGTTGTTGAAGGTGGGGGACTCTAATTTCTCTGAACAAGATTTTTGACCATACTGATTCCAATGGTTCAACTTTGATTTTGATCTGATACCAGTTTCAAAGGGTTTCCGGCTCTTTTTCAAAATCATCTAAAGTTTATTTTCTCAGTAAACTTTTACTTTTAAGATTAACCGAAATAATAGCTACTATTCCTGCTGAATCATAGGCAGCGCGCGAGCGCTGCTAAGTAAAGAACGATGTGGGCACAATGTGTTTTTTTTCTCCTTACCCGGGCATTTCGTATCGAAGGAGTTGTCGTAGAAACTTCGAAAAGGGCTCATTCGATTGGAAATTGGAGTAGCTAGTGCCCTTTTTAATAGTCGAAAGTGGTTGGACGGCAACTAGCCCCCCCCCCTCACGCCCATCATTCGCCCAAACACATCCAATAAAAATTTTGAGATAGCCGTTTTGTTCAGCGTAGTTGATTTCTAGATAGAAAATATATTTTTGAGGAGGAAACTCCCCCACAAAAGTCAGGGCAAGGATTATAAGTTATGCCCTGGGGGCATATAAGGTTTTTATTGAAATCTTTGTCAAAGAAACTCGAAAAACGGCTCATTTGATTTGAAATTCAAAAGAGCTAGTACCCTTCTTAATAGTCGAAAGTGATTTGAGGGCAACTAACCCGCTTTTTGCACGTACCATGTCCCTTAACACGGTAAATGAAAATTGGTAGAGGTCCATGTTCTATAACATAGTTTAAATTCCTAAGAATTCAGTTAGAGGGATCAGAGCCAACCTTACCGGTATGGCGAGGAAGGGTTGTAACTAAAAAACTGGGGGCAAAATTTGTATTCATAAACAGCATTGTTGTCTCAAAGAGGGGTTTTTTGGTTTAGTATCAAAAGGCTTAGTGCTTTTTTTAATAGTCGAAACTTATTGGAAAGCTTGACATTTTTATAGTAAAGATCGATGTAGGTATAATGTATTATTTTTTGTTGTTTTTGTTGCTTAGACTAGGGCACTTCGTATCGAAGGAGTTGTCGTAGGAACTTCGAAAAGGGCTCATTCGATTGAAAATAGAAAGGACTGATGCCCTTTTTTAATGGTTGAAAGGGATTGGAGGGCAACAATACCCCTCCCATCCCCACCCACCCATTTGTCCATTATGTTTAAAAACTAAATGTTGTCTTAAGATTAAATCGAAATGCACTGTGTTAATGCTAATTCCCAATAAGGCATCTCAGTAGAAGGGCCATAATGACTCCCACGAGAACATCGTGCTGTCATCTACAACTTTTTTACATAATTTTTTGCATGTTTTTATGGTTTTTCTCACTGAGAATGAAAATAACAGGATTTTTCTCACTTGAAAAAACATGGTTTTTCTCACTTTTATGGATGTTTCTTGGACGGTTATGAGTGTTAGTTAATTTATTTGCTGTTTTTCTTGGATGTCAACAGCAATTTATGGATGCTTTTATGGTTTTTGTCAGTGAGAATGAAAAAACAGGATTTTTCTCACTTTTATGGATGTTTCATGGATGGTTATGTGTGTTGGTCATTTTATTTGTTGTTTTTCATGGATGTCAACTGCAATTTATGGATATTTTTATGGTTTTTGTCACTGAGGATGGAAAAACAGGATTTTTCTTGCTTTGATGGATGTTTCATGGTTTCGTTCTGTTTGATGGTTAAGATACAGAGGGGAATGCATATGGCTTCACTTAGGGGAAGAGAATTATGCGGGAGTCTAAAGAGATAGAAATTCTATTTTTAAACAGGGCTTCACTGATCTTTAAGTCAGAGAGATAAATTGATATTCTAACGAAACCATAATAGTGTAGCTAGGAACATTTATGAGATGAAGAGATTAACGCGGGAAAGAGTTTCCTAGGAATTTCAAATGTGACAGCGCAGGGATGCCAAAACAAAAGGAACACGCAGAAATTAATTTTAGGGATTAATTTGGGCGAAACCGTTTTAGGCATTTTAGGGAATTATTTGGGCGAAAAAGTTTGAGGCATTTTCTAAGATGATTTAAGCGGAACCGTTTGAGGTATTTTAGAAGATGATTTAAAAGATGATTTGAGGGTGAAACTCTGTGGTCGTTATAATACATAAGTTCCATTTGAACAGTGTTGTGAGGTCCCCTACCCCAACAACCCACCTACCCCCACCCCAAAGGGCCCCCAAGTGCCCCCGGGCCCCCAAAGAGCCCCCCGTGCCCCCGTCACTCCTTACCCCCCATTTTTTAATACTTTTTAATTTGCACATTTTGAGACACAAAAGGGTCCCCATCCCCCACAACTTTTGGCTCCCCCTCCCACCATTTTTGTTTTGTTGTAGTTTACCTTGTCACAGTTACATTCTATTGATTTTTCAAAGTTCATTTTTAATTTCTTTCATTGAAATGCAAGAGTTGGAATATTTAAGTTGTGTTTTGTCATGGTTTACCTTGTCACAGTTACATTCTCTTGATTTTTCAAAGTCCATTTTGAATTTCTTTCATTGAAATGCAAGAGTTGGAATATTTCAGTAGTGTTTTGTCGTAGTTTACCTTGTCACAGTTACATTCTCTTGATTGTTCAAAGTTCATTTTGAATTTCTTTCGTTGAAATGCAAGAGTTGGAATATTTCAGTAGTGTTTTGTCGTGGTTTACCTTGTCACAGTTACATTATCTTGATTTTTTCAAAGTTCATTTTGAATTTCTTTCGTCTAAATGAAAGAGTTGGAATATTTCCGTAGTGTTTTGTTGTGGTTTACATTGTCACAGTTACATTCTCTTGATTTTTCAAAGCTCATTTTGAATTTCTTTCGTTGAAATGCAAGAGTTGGAATATTTCAGTAGTGTTTTGTCATGGTTTACCTTGTCACAGTTACATTCTCTTGATTTTTCAAAGTTCATTTTGAATTTCTTTCATTGAAATGCAAGAGTTGGATTATTTCAGTAGTGTTTTGTTGTGGTTTACCATTTCACAGTTACATTCTCTTGATTTTTCAAAGTTCATTTTTAATTTCTTTCGTTTAAATGCAAGAGTTGTAATATTTCAGTAGTGTTTTGTCGTAGTTTACATTGTCACAGTTACATTCTCTTGATTTTTCAAAGTTCATTTTGAATTTCTTTAATTGAAATGCAAGACTTGGAATATTTCAGTAGTGTTTAGTTGTAATTTACTATTGCAGAGTTACATTTTCTTGATTTTTCAAAGTTCATTTTGAATTTCTTTCGTTGAAATGCAAGAGTTGGAATATTTCAGTAGTGTTTTGTTGTGGTTTACCTTGTCACAGTTAAATTCTCTTGATTTTTCAAAGTTCATTTTGGATTTCTTTCATTGAAATGCAAGAGTTGGAATATTTCAGTAGTGTTTTGTCGTGTTTTACATTGTCACAATTACATTCTTTTTATTTTTCAAAGTTCATTTTGAATTTCTTTCATTGAAATGCAAGAGTTGGAATATTTCAGTAGTGTCTTGTTATGGTTTACCATCTCACAGTTATGTTTTCTTAATTTTTCAAAGTTCATTTTGGATTTCTTTCATTGAAATGCAAGAGTTGGATTATTTCAGTAGTGTTTAGTTGTGGTTTACCTTGTCGCAGTTACATTTTCTTGATTGTTTAAACTTCATTTTGGATTTCTTTCATTGAAATGCAAGAGTTGGAATATTTCAGTAGTGTTTTGTCGTGGTTTACCTTGTCGCAGTTACATTCTCTTCATTTTTCAAAGTTCATTTTGAATTTCTTTCGTTGAAATGCAAGAGTTGGAATATTTCAGTAGTGTTTTGTCGTGGTTTACCTTGTCACAGTTACATTCTCTTGATTTTTCAAAGTTCATTTTGAATTTCTTTCATTTAAATGCAAGAGTTGGATTATTTCAGTATTTTTTTGTCGTGGTTTACCATTTCACAGTTACATTCTCTTGATTTTTCAAACTTAATTTTGAATTTCTTTCACTGAAATGCAAGAGTTGGATTATTTCAGTAGTGTATTGTAGTAGTTTACCTTGTCACAGTTACATTCTCTTTATTTTTAAAAGTTAATTTTTAATTTAATTCATTGAAATGCAAGACTTGGAATATTTCAGTAGTGTTTAGTTGTAATTTACTATGTCACAGTTACATTCTCTTGATTTTTCAAAATTCATTTTGAATTTCTTTCGTTGAAATGCAAGAGTTGGAATATGTCAGTAGTTTTTTGTTGTGGTTTACCTTGTCACACATACATTCTCTTGATTTTTTCAAAGTTCATTTTGTATATAACTCATTGAACTTAACGAGTTGAATTACTTAAGTATTGTTTTGATTTTCTTTACCTTGTCGAATTTAAATTCTCTTAATTATTCAAATTTTCGTTTGGTTTTTTTTCATTGAAAGGCAAGAGTGGAAATATCTCAGTAGTTTTTTTCCGTTGTTTACCAAGTAACAGATACATTCTCTTGATTTTTCAAAGTTCATTTTGCATTTCTTACAATGGAATGAAGGATTTGGAATATTTCAGTAGTGTTTTTTTGTGCTTTACCTTGTCAAATTTACATTCTCTTGATTTTTCAAAGTTCATTTTGAATTACTTTTGTTGAAAAGCAAGAGTGGGAATATTTCAGTAGTGTTTTGTCGCGATTTACCATGTCGCAGTTACATTTTCGTGATTTTTCAAAGTTCATTTTTAATTTATTTCGTTGAAATGCAAGAGTTGGAATATTTTAGTAGTGTTTTGTTGTAGTTTAACTTGTCACAGTTACATTATCTTGATTTTTCAAAGTTCATTTTGAATTTCTTTCGTTGAAATGCAAGAGCTGGAATATTTCAGTAGTGTTTTGTCGTGGTTTACCTTGTCACAGTTACATTCTCTTGATTTTTTCAAAATTCATTTTGAATTTCTTTCGTCGAAATGCAAGAGTTGGATTATTTCAGTAGTGTTTTGTTTTGGTTTACCTTGTCACAGTTACATTCTCTTGATTTTTCAAAGTTCATTTTGAATTTCTTTCGTTGAAATGCAAGAGTTGGAATACTTCAGTAGTGTCTTGTCGTGGTTTACCTTGTCACAGTTACATTCTCTTGATTTTTCAAAGTTCATTTTAGATTTCTTGTGTTGAAATGCAAGAGTTGGAATATTTCAGTAGTGTCTTGTCGTGGTTTACCTTGTCACAGTTACATTCTCTTAATTTTTCAAAGTTCATTTTGAATTTCTGTCGTTGAAATGCAAGAGTTGGAATATTGCAGTAGTGTTTTGTTGTGGTTTACCTTGTCACAGTTACATTCTCTTAATTATTCAAAGATCATTTTGAATTTCTTTCATTGAAATTCAGGAGTTGGAATATTTCAGTAGTGATTTGTCGTAGTTTCAAATATCAGAATTACATTCTCTTGCTTTTTAACTTTTCTTTTTGATTTTCTTTAAATGATATGATAAAGTTTGATCAATTAAGTAGTGTTTTGTTTTAGTTTAGCTTGTCTCAGTTAAATACGGTTTATGTTTACAAGGTCATTTTGAATTTATAGCGTTGAAATTCAAGAGTTGGAATATTTCAGTAGTGTTTTGTCGTGGTTTACCTTGTCACAGTTACGTTCTCATAATTTTTTCAAAGTTCATTTTGAATTTCTTTCATTGAAATGCAAGAGTTGGATTATTTCAGTAGTGTTTTGTTGTGGTTTACCTTGTCACAGTTACATTCTCTTGATTTTTCAATGTTCATTTTGAATTTCTTTCGTTGAAATGCAAGAGTTCGATTATTTCAGTAGTGTTTTGTTGTTGTTTACCTTGTCACAGTTACATTCTTTTGATTTTTCAAAGCACATTTTGAATTTATTTCGTTGAAATGCAAGAGTTGGAATATTTCAGTAGTGTTTTTTCGTGGTTTACATTGTCACAGTTACATTCTCTTGATTTTTCAAAGTTCATTTTGAATTACTTTCATTGAAATGCAAGATTTGGAATATTTCAGTAGTGTTTTATTGTGGTTTACCAATTCAAAGTTACATTATCTTGATTTTTCAAATTTCATTTTTGATTTATTTCACTGAAATGCAAAAGTCTGATTATTTTATTATTGGATTGTTGTGGTTAACCATATCACAGTTATGTTCTCTTGATTTTTCAAATATCATTTTGGATTTCTTTCGTTGAAATGCAAGACTTGGATTATTTCAGTAGTGTTTAGTTGTAATTTACTATTGCAGAGTTACATTTTCTTGATTTTTCAAAGTTCATTTTGAATTTCTTTCGTTGAAATGCAAGAGTTGGAATATTTCAGTAGTGTTTTGTTGTAGTTTACCTTGTCACAGTTACATTCTCTTGATTTTTCAAAGTTAATTTTGAATATCTTTCATTGAAATGCAAGAGTTGGTATATTTCAGTAGTGTTTTGTTGTTCTTTACCTTGTCACAGTTACATTCTTTTGATATTTCAAACTGCATTTTGAATTTCTTTCGTTGAAATGCATGAGTTGGATTATTTCAGTAGTGTTTTGTCATGGTTTACCTTGTCACAGTTACATTCTCTTGATTTTTCAAAGTTCATTTTGAATTTCTTTCGTTGAAATGCAAGAGTTGGAATATTTCAGTAGTGTTTTGTTGTAATTAACCTTGTCACAGTTACATTCTCTTGATTTTTCAAAGTTCATTTTTTGAATTTCTTTCGTAGAAATGCAAGAGTTGTAATATCTCAGTAGTTTTTATTGTGGTTCACATCATTTTAGTAGTATTCTATTCATGTTTCAAAGTTAATTTTGGATTTCTATCAATGAATTGTATGAGTTTGAATAATCAGTTTTGTTTTTTTATGGAGTACCAGGACACACATACTGTGTCATAATCTTTTCAAAGTTCACTCTGAAATTCTTTCGATGAGATTCGATAGTTCGTATATTTAAGTATTGTTTTGTTGTGGTTTACCATATAACAGTTACCTTATCTTAATTTTTCAATTTTTATTTTGGATTTATTTCGCTGAAAATGCAGAAGATTGATTATTTTAGTATTATATCGTCATGGTTTTACATTTCACAGTTACATCTTCTTGATTTTTAAAAGTTCATTTTGAATTTCTTTCGTTGGAATGCAAGGCTTGGAATATTTCAGTAGTGTTTTGTTGTAATTTACTATGTAACAGTTACATTCTCTTGATTTTTCAAAGTTCATTTTGAATTTCTTTCATTGAAACGCAAGAGTTGGAATATTACATTAGTGTTTTGTCGTGGTTTACCTTGTCACATTTACATTCTCTTGATTTTTTAAATTTCATTTTGTAATTATTTAATTTAAATGAAAGAGTTGAATTACTTCAGTAGTGTTTTGTCTTGCTTTACCTTGTCGAAGTTACATTTTTTTAATTATTCAAATTTTATTTTGAATTTATTTCATTGAAATGCATGAGTTAGAATATCTAAATAGTGTTTTGCCGTTGTTTAACTAGTAACAGATAAATTTTATTGATTTTTCAAATTTTATTTCGGATTTATTTCGTTGGAATGCAAGAGTTGGAATATTTCAGTAGTGTTTTTTTGTGCTTTACCTTGTCAAATTTACATTCTTTTGATTTTTTAAAGTTTATTTTGAATTTATTTCGTTGAAATGTAAGAGTTGGATTATTTCAGTAGTGTTTTGTCGTGGTTTACCTTGTCACAGTTACAATCTCTTGATTTTCAAACTTCATTTTGGATTTCTTTCATTTAAATACATGAGTTGGAAAATATCAGTAGTGTTTTGTTGTAGTTTACCTTATCGCAGTTACATTATCTTGATTTTTCAAAGTTCATTTTGAATTTCTTTCGTTGAAATGCAAGAGTTGGAATATTTCAGTAGTGTTTTGTCGTGGTTTACCTTGTCACAGTTACATTCTCTTGATTTTTTCAAAATTCATTTTGAATTTCTTTCGTCGAAATGCAAGAGTTGGATTATTTCAGTAGTGTTTTGTTGTGGTTTACCTTGACACAGTTACATTCTCTTGATTTTTCAAAGTTCATTTTGAATTTCTTTCGTTGAAATGCAAGATTTGGAATACTTCAGTAGTGTCTTGTCGTGGTTTACCTTGTCACAGTTACATTCTCTGGATTTTTCAAAGTTCTTTTTAGATTTCTTGTGTTGAAATGCAAGAGTTGGAATATTTCAGTAGTGTCTTGTCGTGGTTTACCTTGTCACAGTTACATTCTCTTAATTTTTCAAAGTTCATTTTGAATTTCTGTCGTTGAAATGCAAGAGTTGGAATATTGCAGTAGTGTTTTGTTGTGCTTTACCTTGTCACAGTTACATTCTTTTGATTTTTCAAAGTTCATTTTGAATTTCTTTCATTGAAATGCAAGAGTTGGATTATTTCAGTAGTGTTTTGTCGTGGTTTACCTTGTCACAGTTATATTCTCTTGATCTTTCAAAGTTGATTTTTTATTTATTTCAATGAAATGCAAGAGTTAAAATATTTCAGGTGTGTTTTGCTGTAGTTATGCATGTCTGAGTTACATACGCTTGATTTTTCAAAGTTCATTTTGGATTTATTCAGTAGCAAAGCACGAGGTAGAATATTTTAGTAGTGTTTTGTTGTGGTTTACCTTGTCACAGTTACGTTCTCCTGATTTTTTCAAAGTTCATTTTGAATTTCTTTCATTGAAATGCAAGAGTTGGATTATTTCAGTAGTGTTTTGTTGTGGTTTACCTTGTCACAGTTACATTCTCTTGATTTTTCAATGTTCATTTTGAATTTCTTTAGTTTAAATGCAAGAGTTGGATTATTTCAGTAGGGTTTTGTTGTAGTTTACCTTGTCACAGTTACATTCTCTTGATTTTTCAAAGTTCATTTTGAATTTCTTTCATTGAAATGCATGAGTTGGATTATTTCAGTAGTGTTTTTTAGTGGTTTACCTTGTCACAGTTATATTCTCTTAATTTTTCAATGTTCTTTTTGAATTTCTTTCGTTGAAATGCAAGAGTTGGAATATTTCAGTAGTGTTTTGTTGTAGTTTACCTTTTCACAGTTACATTCTCTTGCTTTTTCAAAGTTCATTTTTGAATTTCAGTCATTGAAATGCAAGAGTTGGATTATTTCAGTAGTGTTTTGTCGTGGTTTACTTTGCCACAGTTACATTCTCTTCATTTTTCAAAGTTCATTTCGAATTTCTTTCATTGAAATGCAAGAGTTGGATTATTTCAGTAGTGTTTTGTTGTGGTTTACCTTGTCACAGTTATATTCTCTTGATTTTTCAAAGTACATTTTGAATTTCTTTCGTTGAAATGCAAGAGTTGGATTATTTCAGTAGTGTTTTGTCGTGGTTTACCTTGTCACAGTTACATTCTTTTGATTTTTCAAAGCTCATTTTGAATTTCTTTCGTTGAAATGCAAGAGTTTGAATATTCCAGTAGTGTTTTGTTGTAGTTTACCATGCCACAGTTACATTCTCATGATTTTTAAAAGTTCATTTTGAATTTCTTTCATTGAAATGCAAGAGTTGGAATATTTCTGTAGTCTGTTTTTGTGCTTTACCTTGTCAAAGCTACATTCTCATGATTTTTCAAAGTTCATTTTGAATTTCATTCATTGAAATGAAAAAGGTGGATTATTTCAGAAGTGTTTTGTCATGGTTTACCTTGTCACAGTTACATTCTCTTGATTTTTCAAAGTTCATTTTGTATTTCTTTCGTTGAAATGCAAGACTTGGAATACTTCAGTAGTGTTTTGTTGTGCTTTACCTTGTCACAGTTACATTATTTTGATTTTTCAAAGTTCATTTTGGATTTCTTTTGTTGAAATGTAAGAGTTGGATTATTTCAGTAGTGTTTTGTCGTAGTTTACCTTGTCACTGTTACATTCTCTTGATTTTTCAAAGTTCATTTTGAATTTCTTTCATTGAAATGCAAGAGTTGGAATATTTCAGTAGTGTTTTATCGTGGTTTACCTTGTCACAGTTACATTCTCTTGATTTTTCAAAGTTCATTTTGAATTTCTTTCATTGAAATGCAAGAGTTGGATTATTTCAGTAGTGTTTTGTTGTGGTTTACCTTGTCACAGTTACATTCTCTTGATTTTTCAAAGTACATTTTGAATTTCTTTCGTTGAAATGCAAGAGCTGGATTATTTCAGTAGTGTTTTGTCGTAGTTTACCTTGTCACTGTTACAATCTCTTGATTTTTCAAAGTTCATTTTGAATTTCTTTCGTTGAAATGCAAGAGTTGGAATATTTCAGTAGTGTTTTGTCGTGGTTTACCTTGTCACAGTTACATTCTCTTGATTTTTCCAAGTTCATTTTGAATTTCTCTCATTGAAATGCAAGAGTTGGATTATTTTAGTAGTGTTTTGTCGTTGTTTACCATGTCACAGTTACATTCTCTTGATTTTTCAAAGATCATTTTGAATTTCTATCGTTGAAATGCAAGAGTTGGAATATTTCAGTAGTGTTTTGTCTTGGTTTAACTTGTCACAGTTACATTACCTTTATTTTTCAAAGTTCATTTTGAATTTCTTTCATTGAAATGCAAGAGTTGGATTATTTCAGTAGTGTTTTGTCGTGGTTTATCTTGTCACAGTTATATTCTCTTGATTTTTCAAAGCTCATTTTGAATTTCTTTCGTTGAAATGCAAGAGTTGGAATATTTCAGTAGTGTTTTGTTTTGGTTTACTTTGTCACAGTTATATTCTCTTGATTTTTCAAAGTTCTTTTTGAATTTCTTTCATTGAAATGCAAGAGTTATATTATTTCAGTAGTGTTTTGTTGTGGTTTACCTTGTCACAGTTATATTCTCTTGATTTTTCAAAGTTCATTTTGAATTTCTTTCGTTGAAATGCAAGAGTTGGATTATTTAAGTAGTTTTTTGTCGTGGTTTACCTTGTCACAGTTACATTCTATTGATTTTTCAAAGCTCATTTTGAATTTCTTTCGTTGAAATGCGAGAGTTGGAATATTTCAGTAGTGTTTTATTATTGTTTACCATGTCGGAGCTACATTCTCTTGATTTTTCAAACTTCACTGAAATTCTTTCATTTAATTGAAAGATTTAGAATGTTTCAGTAGTGTTTCTTTGTGCTTTACCATGTCAAAGTAACATTCTCTTAATTTTTAAAAGTTCATTTTGAATTTCTTTCGTTGAAATGAAAGAGTTGGAATATTTCAGTAGTGTTTTTTTGTCGTTTAACTTGTCAAAGTTACATTCTCTTGATTTTTAAAAGCTCATTTTGAATTTATTTTGTTGAAAAACAAGAGTTGGATTTTTTTAATGGTGTTTTGTCATACTTATCCAGCTCGGAGTTACATTCTCATGATTTTTCAAAGTTCACTGTGAATTTTTTTCATCGAAATATAAGAGCTGGATTAATTTAATTGTTCCTTGACATGCTTAACCTATTCGGAGCTACACTCTCTTGATTTTCCAAACTTCATTTTGAATTTCCTTTGTTGAAATGCAAGAGTTGGATATATTTCAGTAGTGTTTTGTCGTGGTTTACCGTGTCACAATTACATTCTCTTGATTTTTCAAATTTCATTTTGAATTTCTTTCATTGAAATGCAAGAGTTGGAATATTTCAGTAGTGTTTTGTTGTGGTTTACCATGTCACAGATACATTTTCTTGATTTGTCAAAGTTCATTTTGAATTTCTTTCGTTGAAATGCAAGAGTTGGAATATTTCAGTAGTTTTTCGTTGTAGTTTACCTAGTCACAGTTACATTCTTTCGATTTTTCAAAGTTCATTTTGAATTTCTTTCATTGAAGTGCAAGAGTTGTAATATTTATGTAGTGTTTTATTGTGATTTAACTTGCCACAGGTATATTATCTTGATTTTTCAAAGTTCATTTTGAATTTCTTTCGTTGAAATGCAAGAGTTGGAATATTTCAGAAGTGTTTTGTTGTGCTTTACCTTGTCACAGTTACATTCTCTTGATTTTTCAAAGTTCATATTGAATTTCTTTCGTTGAAATGCAAGAGTTGGATTATTTCAGTAGTGTTTTGTCGTAGTTTACCTTGTCACTGTTACAATCTCTTGATTTTTCAAAGTTCATTTGAATTTCTTTCGTTGAAATGCAAGAGTCGGAATATTTCAGTAGTGTTTTGTTATAGCTTACCTTGTCAGAGTTACATTTTCTTGATTTTTCAAAATTCATTTCATATTTCTTTCATTGAAATGCAAGAGTTGGAATATTTCAGTAGTGTTTTGTCGTGGCTTACCTTGTCAGAGTTACATTCTCTTGATTTTTCAAAGTTCATTTTGGATTTCTTTCGTTGAAATGCAAGAGTTGTAATAATTCAGTAGAGTTTTGTTGTAGTTTACCTTTTCACACCTATCTTCTGTTTATTTTTACAAACTCATTTTGAATTTCTGTCATTGAAAGGAAAGATTTGAAATATTTCAGTTTTGTTTTGTTGGGCTTCTATATATCAAAACTAAATTCATTTGATCTTTATTGTTTCATTTTGAATATATTTATTTGAAATGTATGAGTTGAATTATTTAAGTAGTGTTTTGTTGTGTTTTACCATATCACAGTTACATTCTCTTGATTTTTCAAAGTTCATTTTGAATTTCTTTCGTTGAAATGCAAGAGTTGGAATATTTCAGTAGTGTTTTTTTGTAGTTTACCTTGTCACAGTTACATTCTCTTGATTTTTCAAAGCTCATTTTGAATTTCTTTCGTTGAAATGCAAGAGTTGGAATATTTCAGTAGTGTTTTGTCTGTGGTTTACCTTGTCACAGTTACATTCTCTTGATTTTTCAAAGTTCATTTTGAATTTCTTTCATTGAAATGCAAGAGTTGGATTATTTCAGTAGTGTTTTGTTGTGGTTTACCTTCTCACACTTACATACTCTTGATTTTTCAAAGTTAATTTTGGATTTCTTTCGTTGAAATGCAAGGGTTGGAATATTTCAGTAGTGTTTTGTCGTGGTTTACCTTGTCAAAGTTACATTCTCTTGATTTTTCAAATTTCATTTTGGATTTCTTTCGTTGAAGTGCAAGAGTTGGAATATTTCAGTAGTGTTTTGTCGTGGTTTACCATGTCAAAGCTACATTTTCTTGATTTGTCAAAGTTCATTTTGAATTTCTTTCGTTGAAATGCAAGAGTTGGAATATTTCAGTAGTTTTTCGTTGTAGTTTACCTAGTCACAGTTACATTCTCTTGATTTTTCAAAGTTCATTTTGAATTTCTTTCATTGAAATTCAAGAGTTGGATTATTTCAGTAGTGTTTTGTCGTGGTTTACCTTGTCACAGTTACATTCTCTTGATTTTTCAAAGTACAATTTTAATTTCTTTCTTTGAAATGCAAGAGTTGGATTATTTCAGTAGTGTTTTGTCGTGGTTTACCTTGTCACAGTTACATTCTTTTGATTTTTCAAAGCACATTTTGG
Organism: Artemia sp. Qi Xiang Cuo; assembly: GCF_049724085.1. Classification (NCBI taxonomy): domain Eukaryota; kingdom Metazoa; phylum Arthropoda; class Branchiopoda; order Anostraca; family Artemiidae; genus Artemia; species Artemia sp. Qi Xiang Cuo. The sequence continues at coordinate 66,262,396 of NC_142802.1, read as the reverse complement.
ATTTGTTTTATTGAAAAGCAAGAGTTGGAATATTTCAGTAGTGTTTTGTTTGGATTTACCTTGTCACAGTTACATTCTCTTGATTTTTCAAATTTCATTATGAATTTCTTTCATTGAAATGCAAGAGTTGGAATATTTCAGTAGTGTTTTGTCGTGGTTTAACTTGTCACAGTTATATTCTCTTGATTTTTCAAAGTTCATTTTGGATTTCTTTCGTTGAAATGCAAGAGTTTGAATATTTCAGTAGTGTTTTGTTGTAGTTTACCCTGTCACAGTTACATTCTCTTGATTTTTCAAAGCTCATTTTGAATTTCTTTCTTTGAAATGCAAGAGTTGGAATATTTTAGTAGTGTTTTGTTGTGGTTTACCTTGTCACAGTTACATTCTCTCGATTTTTGAAAGTTCATTTTGAATTTTTTTCATTGAAATGCAAGAGTTGGATTATTTCAGTAGTGTTTTGTAGTGGTTTACCTTGTCACAGTTACATTCTCTTTATTTTTCAAAGTTAATTTTGAATTTCTTTCCTTGAAATGAAAGAGTTGGAATATTTCAGTATTGTTTTGTCGTGGTTTAAATTGTCACACTTAAATTCTCTTGATTTTTCAAATTTAATTTTTTATTTATTTCTTTGATATGCAAGAGTTGGAATATTTCAGTAGTGTTTTGTTGTGGTTTACCTTGTCACAGCTACATTTTCTTGATTTGTCAAAGTTCATTTTGAATTTCTTTCGTTGAAATGCAAGAGTTGGAATATTTCAGTAGTTTTTCGTTGTAGTTTACCTAGTCACAGTTACATTCTCTTGATTTTTCCAAGTTCATTTTGAATTTCTTTCATTGAAATGCAAGAGTTGTATTATTTCAGTAGTGTTTTGTTGTGGTTTACCTTGTCACAGGTACATTCTCTTGATTTTTCAAAGTTCATTTTGAATTTCTTTTGTTGAAATGCAAGAGTTGGAATTTGTCAGAAGTGTTTTGTTGTGCTTTACATTGTCACAGTTACTTTCTTCTAATTTTTCAAAGTTTATATTTAATTTCTTTCGTTGAAATGCTATAGTTGGAATATTTCAGTAGTGTTTTGTCGTAGTTTACCTTGTCACTGTTACAATCTCTTGATTTTTCAAAGTTCATTTGAATTTCTTTAGTTGAAATGCAAGAGTTGGATTATTTCAGTAGTGTTTTGTTGTAGTTTACCTTGTCACAGTTACATTCTCTAGATTTTTCAAAGTTAATTTCGAATTTCATTCGTTGAAAAGCAAGAGTTTGAATATTTCAGTAGTGTTTTATTGTGGTTTACTTTGTCAGAGTTACATTCTCTTGATTTTTCAAAGTTCATTTTGGATTTCTTTTATTTAAATGCAAGAGTTGGATTATTTCAGTAGTGTTTTGTCGTGGTTTACCTTGTCACAGTTACATTCTCTTGATTTTTCAAAGCTCATTTTGAATTTCTTTCATTGAAATTCAAGAGCTGGATTATTTCAGTAGTGTTTGTTTGGGTTTACCTTGTCACAGTTACATTTTCTTGGTTTTTCAAAGTTCATTTTGAATTTCTTTACTTTAAATAATAGAGTGGAAATGTATCACTATTGTTATTTCATGGTTTACCATTTCACACTTACATTATATTAATTTTTCAATTTTATTTCTGGTTTTATTTCATTGAAACGAAAGAGTTGGAATATTTCAGTAGTGTTTTTTTGTAGTTTACCTTGTCACAGTTACATTCTCTTGATTTTTCAAAGTTCTTTTTGAATTTCTTTCGTTGAAATGCAAGAGTTTGAATATTTCAGTAGTGTTTTGTCGTGGTTTACCTTGTCACAGTTACATTCTCTTGATTTTTTAAAGTTCATTTTGAATTTCTTTCATTGAAATGCAAGAGTTGGATAATTTCAGTAGTGTTTTGTTGTGGTTTACCTTGTCACAGTTACATTCTCTTGATCTTTCAAAGTTCATTTTGAATTTCTTTCATTGAAATGCAAGAGTTGGAATATTTCAGTAGTGTTTTGTCATGGTTTACCTTGTCAAAGTTACATTCTCTTGATTTTTCAAATTTCATTTTGAATTTCTTTCATTGAAATGCAAGAGTTGGAATATTTCAGTAGTGTTTTGTTGTGGTTTACCATGTCACAGCTACATTTTCTTGATTTGTCAAAGTTCATTTTGAATTTCTTTCGTTGAAATGCAAGAGTTGGAATATTTCAGTAGTTTTTCATTGTTGTTTACCTAGTCACAGTTACATTCTATTGATTTTTCAAAGTTCATTTTGAATTTATTTCATTGAAATGCAAGAGTTGGATTATTTCAGTAGTGTTCTGTCGTAGTTTACCTAGTCACTGTTACACTCTCTTTATTTTTCAAAGTTCATTCTGGGTCTCTTTCGTTGAAATGCAAGAGTTGGAATATTTCAGTAGTGTTTTATCGTGCTTTACCTTGTCACAGTTACATTCTCTTGATTTTTCAAAGTTCATTTTGAATTTCTTTCGTTGAAATGCAAGAGTTGGATTATTTCAGTAGTGTTTTGTCGTAGTTTACCTTGTCACTGTTACAATTTCTTGATTTTTCAAAGTTCATTTTAATTTATTTCGTTGAAATGCAAGAGTTGGATTATTTCAGTAGTGTTTTGTTGTTGTTTACCTTGTCACAGTTACATTTTCTTGATTTTTCAAAGTTCATTTTGAATTTCTTTCTTTGAAATGCAAGAGTTGGAATATTTCAGTAGTGTTTTATCGTGGTTTACCTTGTCACAGTTACATTCTCTTGATTATTCAAAGTTTATTTTGGATTTCTTTCACTGAAATGCAAGAGTTGGAATATTTCAGTAGTGTTTTGTCGTGGTTTACCTTGTCACAGTTACATTCTCTTGATTTTTCAAAGTTCATTTTGGATTTCTTTAATTGAAATGCAAGAGTTGAAATATTTCAGTAGTGTTTTATTGGAGTTTACCATGGAACAGTTATATTTTCTTGGTTTTTATAAAATTATTTTGAATATTTTTAGTTGAAATGCAAGAGTTGAATTGTTTCACTAGTATTGTTTCATGGTTTACCATGTAACAGTTATATTCTATTAATTTTTCAAAGTTTTTTTTGAATTTCTTTCGTTGAAATGCAAGAGTTGGAATATTTCGGTAGTGTTTTTTTGTAGTTTGCCTTGTCACAGTTACATTCTCTTAATTTTTCAAAGTTCTTTGTGGATTTAATTCATTGAAATGCAAGAGTTGGAATATTTCAGTAGTGTTTTGTCGTGGTTTACCTTGTCAAAGTTACATTCTCTTAATTTTTCAAAGTTCATTGTGGATTTCTTTCATTCAAATGCAAGAGATGGATTATTTCAGTAGTGTTTTGTTGTGGTTTACCTTGTCACAGTTATATTCTCTTGATTTTTCAAAGTTCATTTTGAATTTCTTTCGTTGAAATGCAAGAGTTGGATTATTTCAGTAGTGTTTTGTCGTGGTTTACCTTGTCACAGTTACATTCTTTTGATTTTTCAAAGTTCATTTTGAATTTTTTTCGTTGAAATGTGAGATTTGGATTATTTCACTAGTGTTTTATCATGGTTTACCTTTTCACAGTAGCATTATCTTAGTTTTCCAAACTTAATTCTGAATTTCTTTCGTTGAAATGCAAGAGCTGGAATATTCAGTAGTGGTTTGATGTGCTTTACCTCCTCATAGTTGCGTTTTCTCGATGTTTCATAGTTCATTTTGAATTTCTTTAGTTGAAATGCAAGAGTTGGAATATTTCAGAAGAGTTTTGTTGTGGTTTACCTTGTCACAGTTAGATTCTCTTGATTTTTCAAAGCTGATTTTGAATTTCTTTCTTTGAAATGCAAGAGTTTGAATATTTCAATAGTGTTTTGTCGTGGTTTACCTTGTCACAGTTACCTTCTCTTGATTTTTCAAAGTTCATTTTGAATTTCTTTCATTGAAATGCAAGAGTTGGATTATTTCAGTAGTGTTTTGTTGTGGTTTACCTTGTCACAGTTACATTTTCATGATTTTTTATAGTTCATTTTTGGATTTCAGTGGTTGAAATGCAAGAGTTGGAATTTTTCAGTAGTGGTGTTTCGTGGTTTATCTTGTCACTGTTACATTCCCTTAATTTTTCAAAGTTCATTCAGATTTCTTTCGTTGAAAAAAATTAATTGGTATATTTCACTAGTGTTTTGTTGTGCTTTACCTTGTCACAGATACATTTTCTTGATTTGTCAAAGTTCATTTTGAATTTCTTTCGTTGAAATGCAAGAGTTGGAATATTTCAGTAGGGTTTCGTTGTAGTTTACCTTGTCACAGTTACGTTCTCATGATTTTTCAAAGTTTATTTTGAATATCTTTTATTGAAATACAAGACTTGTATTATTGCAGTAGTGTTCTGTCATTGTATACCTAGTCACAGTTATACTCTATTCATTTTTCCAAGTTCATTTTGGGTCTATCATATTGAAATGCATGACCTTGAATACTTCAGTAGTGTTTTGATGTGGTCTACCTTGTGACAGCTACATTTTTTTGATTTTTCAAAGTTCATTTTGAATTTCTTTCTTTGAAATGCAAGAGTTGGATTATTTCAGTAGTGTTTTGTCGTAGTTTACCTTGTCACTGTTACAATCTCTTGATTTTTCAAAGTACATTTTGAATTTATTTCATTGAAATGAAAGAGTTGGAATATTTCAGTAGTGTTTTATAGTGGTTTACCTTGTCACAGTTACATTCTCTTGATTTTTCAAAGTTCATTTTGAATTTCTTTCGTTGAAATGCAAGAGCTGGATTATTTCAGTAGTGTTTTGTTGTGGTTTACCATGTCACAGTTACATTCTCTTGATTTTTCAAAGTACATTTTGAATTTCTTTCGTTGAAATGCAAGAGCTGGATTATTTCAGTAGTGTTTTGTCGTAGTTTACCTTGTCACTGTTACATTCTCTTTATTTTCAAAGTTCATTTTGAATTTCTTTCATTGAAATGCAAGAGTTTGAATATTTCAGTAGTGTTTTGTTGTGGTTTACCTTCTCACAGTTACATTCTCTTGATTTTTCAAAGTTCATTTTGAATTTCTTTCATTGAAATGCAAGAGTTGGATTATTTCAGTAGTGTTTTGTTGTGCTTTACCTTGTCACAGTTACATTCTCTTGATTTTTCAAAGTTCATTTTGAATTTCTTTCGTTGAAATGCAAGAGTTCGAATATTTCAGTAGTGTTTTGTTGTAGTTTACCTCGTCACAGTTACATTCTCTTGATTTTTCAAAGATCATTTTGAATTTCTTTCGTTGAAATGCAATAGTTGGAATATTTCAGTAGTGTTTTGTCGTAGTTTACCTTGTCACAGTTATATTCTCTTGATTTTTCAAAGTTCATTTTGAATTTCTTTTATTGAAATGCAAGAGTTGGATTATTTCAGTAGTGTTTTGTCGTGGTTTACCTTGTCACAGTTAAATTCTCTTGATTTTTCAAAGTTAATTTTGGATTTCTTTCGTTGAAATGCAAGAGTTGGAACATTTCAGTAGTGTTTTTTTGTAGTTTACCTTGTCACAGTTACATTCTCTTGATTTTTCAAAGCTCATTGTGAATTTCTTTCGTTGAAATGCAAGAGTTGGAATATTTCAGTAGTGTTTTTTTGTGGTTTACCTTGTTAAAGTTACATTCTCTTGATTTTTCAAAGTTCATTTTGAATTTCTTTCATTGAAATGCAAGAGTTAGATTATTTCAGTAGTGTTTTGTTGTTGTTTACCTTGTCACAGTTATATTCTCTTGATTTTTCAAAGTACATTTTGAATTTCTTTCGTTGAAATGCAAGAGTTGGATTATTTCAGTATTGTTTTGTCGTGGTTTACCTTGTCACAGTTACATTCTATTGATTTTTCAAAGATCATTTCGAATTTCTTTCGTTGAAATGCAAGAGTTGGAATATTTCAGTAGTGTTTTGTCGTGGTTTACCTTGTCACAGTTACATTCTCTTGATTTTTCATAGTTCATTTTGAATTTCTTTCGTTGAAATGCGAGAGTTAGAATATTTCAGTAGTGTTTTGTTGTGGTTTACCTTGTCACAGTTACATTCTCTTGATTTTCAAAGCTCATTGTGAATTTCCTTCGTTGAAATGCGAGAGATGGAATATTTCAGTAGTGTTTTGTAGTGGTTTACCTTGTCACAGTTACATTCTCTTTATTTTTCAAAGTTCATTTTGAAATTCTTTCTTTTAAATGCAAGAGTTGGATTATTTCAGTAGTGTTTTGTTGTGGTTTACCTTGTTATAGTTACATTCTCTTGATTTTTCAAAATTCATTATGGATTTCTTTCGTTGAAATGCTAGAGTTGGAATATTTCAGTAGTGTTATTTTGTGGTTTATCCTGTCAAAATTACATTATCTTGATTTTTCAAATTTAATTTTGAATTTCTTTCTTTGAAATGCAAGAGTTGGAATATTTCAGTAGTGTTTTGTTGTGGTTTACCATGTCACAGATACATTTTCTTGATTTGTCAAAGTTCATTTTGAATTTCTTTCGTTGAAATGCAAGAGTTGGAATATTTCAGTAGTTTTTCGTTGTAGTTTACCTAGTCACAGTTACATTCTCTTGATTTTTCAAAGTTCATTTTGAATTTCATTCATTGAAATGCAAGAGTTAGAATATTTCATTAGTGTTTTGTTGTAGATTACTATGCCAAAGTTTATTTTTATTGGGTTTTCGTAGATCATTTTTGATATCTTTCAAAGAATTAAAAATTCCAAACTATGATAACTATGCGTTATCGTACTTTATACGGTCACAGCTAGATTTCCATGATTTTTCGAGGTTCATTTCGGATCTCTTTAGCTGTAATGACAGAGTTGTATTATTTCAATAGTGTTCTGTCGTGGTTTACCTAGTCACAGTTACATTCTCTTAATTTTTCAAAGTTCATTTTGAATTTCTTTCTTTGAAATGCAAGAGTTGGATTATTTCAGTAGTGTTTTGTTGTAGTTTACCTTGTCACAGTTACATTCTCTTAATTTTTCAAAGTTCATTTTGAATTTCTATCATTGAAATGCAAGAGTTGGATTATTTCAGTAGTGTTTTTTCGTGGTTTACCTTGTCACAGTTAAATTCTCTTGATTTTTCAAAGTTCTTTTTGGATTTCCTTCATTGAAATGCAAGAGTTGGAATATTTCAGTAGTGTTTTTTTGTAGTTTACCTTGTCACAGTTACATTCTCTTGATTTTTCAAAGCTCATTGTGAATTTCTTTCGTTGAAATGCAAGAGTTGGAATATTTCAGTAGTGTTTTGTCGTGGTTTACCTTGTCACAGTTACATTCTTTTGATTTTTCAAAGTTCATTTTGAATTTCTTTCGTTGAAATGCAAGAGTTGGAATATTTCAGTAGTGTTTTGTTGTGGTTTACCTTGTCACAGTTAAATTCTCTTGATTTTTCAAATTTTATTTTGAATTTCTTTCACTGAAATACAAGAATTGGAATATCTCAGTAGTGTTTTTTCATAGTTTAAATCGTCACTGATGTATTCAAATGACTTTTCTATGTATATTTTGTATTTCACTCGTTGTAATGAAAGGTATGGATTATTCTAGTAATGTTTTGTTGAGATTGGATCTTGCCCAAATCCAGTTTCTTAATTTTTCCAAGCTGATTTGGAATTTCTTTCGTTGAAATGCAAGACTTGGATTATTTCAGTAGTGTTTTATTATGGTTTACCTTGTCGCAGCTACATTCTCACGATTTTTGAAACCTTATTTTGAATTTCTTTCGTTTAATTGCAAGAGTTGAAATATTTCAGTAGTATTTTGTCGCGCGTTACCTTTTCAATCTTACTGTTTCATGATTTTCAAATGTTCATTGTGTATTTATTTATTTTAGAAGCAATAATTGGATTATTTCAATAGTGTTCTGTCGTAGTTTAAAGTGTCACAAATACAATATCTTCATTTTCCAAATTTTATTGTTAATTTCTTTCATTGAAATGCAAGAGTTGGAATATATCAGTAGTGTTTTGTTGTGGTTTACTATGTCACAGTTACATTTTCTTGATTTGTCAAAGTTTATTTTGAATTTCTTTCGTTGAAATGCAAGAGTTGGAATATTTCAGTAGTGTTTTTTTGTAGTTTACCTTGTCACAGTTACATTTTCTTAATTTTTCAAAGCTCATTTTGAATTTCTTTCATTGAAATGCAAGAGTTGGATTATTTCAGTAGTGTTTTGTCGTGGTTTACCTTGTCACAGCTACATTGTCTTGATTTTTCAAAATTCATTTTGGATTTATTTCGTTGAAATGCAAGAGTTGCAATATTTCAGTAGTGTTTTGTCGTGGTTTACCTTGTCACAGTTACATTCTCCTGATTTTTTCAAAGTTCATTTTGAATTTCTTTCATTGAAATACAAGAGTTGGATTATTTCAGTAGTGTTTTGTTGTGGTTTACCTTGTCACAGTTAAATTCTCTTGATTTTTCAAAGCTCATTTTGAATTTCTTTCGTTGAAATGTAAGACTTGGAATATTTCAGTAGTGTTTTGTCGTGTTTTACCTTGTCACAGTTACATTCTTTTGATTTTTCAAAGTTCATTTTGAATTTCTTTCGTTGAAATTCAACAGTTGGAATATTTAAGTAGTGTTTTGTCGTGGTTTACCTTGTCACTGTTAAAATCTCTTGATTTTTCAAAGTTCATTTTGAATTTCTTTCATTGAAATGCAAGAGTTGGAATATTTCAGTAGTGTTTTGTTGTAGTTTATCTTGTCACAGTTACATATTCTTGATTTTTCAAAGTTCATTTTGAATTTCTTTCGTTGAGATGCAAGAGTTGGAATATTTCAGTAGTGTTATGTCGTGGTTTACCTTGTCAGAGTTACTTTCTCTTGATTTTTCAAAGTTCATTTTAAGTTTCTTTCGTTGAAATGCAAGAGTTGAATTATTTCAGTAGTATTTTGTCGTGGTTTACATTTTCACACTTACATTCTCTTGATTTTTCAAATTTCATTTTGAATTTCTTTCGTTGAAATGCAAGAGTTGGATTATTTCAGTAGTGTTTTGTTGTAGTTTACCTTGTCACAGTTACATTCTCTTGATTTTTCAAAGTACATTTTGGATTTCTTTCGTTGAAAAGCAAGAGTTTGAATATTTCAGTAGTGTTCTTTTGTGGTTTACCTAGTCACAGTTATATTCTCTTGATTTTTCAAAGTTCATTTTGAATTTCTTTCGTTGAAATGCAAGAGTTAGAATATTTCAGTAGTGTTTTGTTGTAGTTTACCTTGTCACAGTTACATTCTCTTAATTTTTCAAAGTTCATTTTGAATTTCATTCATAGAAATGCAAGAGTTGGAATATTTCATTAGTGTTTTGTCGTGGTTTACCTTGTCACACTTATATTCTTTTGATTTTTTAAAAAGTTCATTTTGAATTTCTTTCATTGAAATGCAAGAGTTGGTTTATTTCAGTAGTGTTTTGTTGTGGTTTACCATGTCACAGTTACATTCTCTTGATTGTTCACAGTACATTTTGAATTTCTTTCGTTGAAATGCAAGAGTTGGATTATTTCAGTAGTGTTTTGTGGTTGTTTACCTTGTCACAGTTACATTCTCTTGATTTTTCAAAGTTCATTTTGAATTTCTTTCGTTGAAATGCAAGAGTTGGAATATTTCAGTAGTGTTTTGTCGTGGTTCACCTTGTCACACTTGCATTGTCTTAATTTTTCAAAGTTCATTTTGAATTCCTTTCATTAAAATGTAAGAGTTGGAATATTTCACTATTGTTTTGTCATGGTTTACCTTGTCATAGTTAGTTTCTCTTGATTTTTCCAAGTTCATTGTGAATTTATTTCGTTGAAGTTCAAGATTTTGAATATTTCAATATTGCTTGGTCGTTGTTCACCATATCATAGTTGCATTCTCTTAATTTTTCAAAGCTCATGTTGAATTTCTTTCATTGAAATGCAAGATTTGAATTATTTCAGTAGTGTTTTGTAATAGTTTAACTTGTCATAGTTACATTCTCTGGATTTTTCAAAGTTCATTTTGGATTTCTCTCGTTGAAATGCAAGAGCTGGAATATTTCAGTAGTGTTTTATTATGGTTTACCGTCTCGCAGCTACATTCTCTTGATTTTTCAAACTTCATTTTGAATTTCTTTCGTTTAAATTAAAGAGTTAGATTAATTCAGTAGTGTTTGGTAGTGGTTTAACTTGTCGAACTTACATTCTCTTAATTTTTCAAAGCTCATTTTGGATTTCTTTCATTGAAATACAAGATTTAGATTATTTGAGTAATGTTTTGTTTTGTTTTACCCTGTCACACTTATATTCTCTTGATTTTTCAAATTTCATTTTTGATTTTTTTTCATTGAAATGCACGAGTTGGAATATATCAGTAGTGCTTTGTTGTGCTTTACCTTGTCACAGTTACATTTTCTTGATTTGCCAAAGTTTATTTTGAATTTCTTTCGTTGAAATGCAAGAGTTGGAATATTTCAGTAGTGTTTTGTTGTGGTTTATCTTGTCACAGTTACATTCTCTTGATTTTTCAAAGTTCATTTTAGATTTCTGTCATTGAAGTGCAAGAGCTGCATTATTTCAGTAGTGTTTTGTCGTGGTTTACCTTGCCACGGTTACATTCTCTTAATTTTTCATAGTTCATTTTGGATTTCTTTCATTTAAATAAATAAGTTTGATAACTTCTCTAGTGTTTGATCGTGCTTTACTCTGCCACAGTTACATTCTTTTGATTTTTCAAAGTTCATTTTGAATTTCTTTCATTGAAATGCAAGAGTTGGATTATTTCAGTAGTGTTTTGTCGTAGTTTACCTTGTCACAGTTACATTCTCTTGATATTTCAAAGTTCATTTTGAATTTCTTTCATTGAAATTCAAGAGTTGGAATATTTCAGTAGTGTTTTGTTGTAGTTTACCTTGTCACAGTTACATTCTCTTGATTTTTCAAAGTTCATTTTGAATTTCTTTCGTTGAGATGCAAGAGTTGGAATATTTCAGTAGTGTTTTGTCGTGGTTTACCTTGTCACAGTTACATTCTCTTGATTTTTCAAAGTTCATTTTGAATTTCTTTCGTTGAAATGCAAGATTTGGAATATTTCAGTATTGTCTCGTCGTGGTTTACATTGTCACAGTTACATTATCTTGATTTTTCAAAGTTCATTTTGAATTTCATTCGTTGAAATGCAAGAGTTGGAATATTTCAGTAGTGTTTTGTCGTGCTTTACATTGTCACAGTTACATTCTCTTGATTTTTCAAAGTTCTTTTTAGATTTCTTTCGTTGAAATGCAAGAGTTGGAATATTTCAGTAGTGTATTGTTGTGGTTTACCTTGTCACAGTTACATTCTCTTAATTTTTCAAAGTTGATTTTGAATTTCTTTCATCGAAATGAAAGAGTTGGATTACTTCAGTAGTATATTGTTGTGGTTTACCATGTCGCATTTACATTGCAACGATGTTTCAAAGTTTATTTTAGATGTATTTCGTTGAAATGCAAGATTTGAAATATTTTAGTAGTGTTTTTTAATGCTTCATAATATAAAAGTTAATTTCTCATGATTTTTCAAAGTTCATTTTTTATTTCCTTCATTGAAATGCAAGAGTTGGAATACTTCAGTAGTGTTTTGTTTTAGTTAACCTTGTCAC